>NW_010290507.1:0-16355 GCF_000700745.2 Antrostomus carolinensis | reverse complement strand
GACTTTACTGACCAGTCTTCTAAACAGTCCAGAGTCTGCCCTCCAGAAGCCCAAGGTGGCTGTTCTACTGACCCCCTCCTTGCTTCACCAGGGATCAAAAATTCAGTCATTTCGTGATCACTGTGTCCCAGGCATCCTCCAACCATCACATCTCCCACAAGGCCTTCTTTGTTTGCAGTCAACAGGTCCAGCAGGGCACCTTCCCTAGTTGGTTCACTCACGAGGTGTGTCGGGAATTTGTCTTCCACGCACTCCAGGAACCTCCTAGACTGTTTCCTTTCTCCTATATTATACTTCCAGCAGACATCTGTTAAACTGAAGTCCCCCACAAGAACCAGGGCTAGCGATCATGAGACTTCTCCCAGCTGCCTGTAGAATATCTCATCTCTCTCTTCATCCTGGCTGGGCGGTCTACAACAGACTCCCACCATGACATCTGTCTTCCTGGACATTCTGCTGATTTTTACACATAGACACTCAACCCTATCATCACCATCATTGAACTCAATGCAATCAAAACACTCTCTAATGTAGAGGACTACCCTGCCTGAAGAGTTTATAGCCAGCCATGGCAGCACTCCAGTTATGCGAGTTGTCCCACCATGTTTCTGTGATGGCAATAATATCATAGTTTTATTGGTGCACAGTGGCTTCTAATTCCTCTTGTTTGCCCATGCTGTGTGCATTGGTGTAGATGCACTTCAGTTGGGCTACTGATCCCCCCACTTTTTGGAGGGGGATAGTCTTAGTTCCTAAGTGAGTACTTGCTATTGTTTCTAACCCATCAATAACCTTTGTATCTCTTCTGCCACTTGGAGTAATATTCTCCACTTCCCCTGAGGCTGCAGACCGGAGAGCCTCACTAACACTCTGTTCCATAAGTATGGAAACAATTAGTTGTGAAGTGATAAATAGCAACTTAAGCACAACACCAGTTTAGTATTTGGGTTTGCTTTGTTTTTAATATTGAGTATTTCTTCTACTCCCCTTGTTTTGGGTTAGCTGCAATTCTGGTCAAAATATTTCCAAATACTGAAATGTCTTATACAAACAGGGCTTTTCTGCACATGCAAATGAAATTTATCTGGTTTTATCTGCCAGTCCTGATAACCAAAATAATGAATTCTTATGTTTTTCTTTCCCAACATAAAGCAATGTTTTTTTCCATAGTTTAGTAAAGAAAAATAAAATCTCTTTTTGTCTGCATAGCGCTGAGATTATGATGTTTTCCTTGGGTTTCCTCTTAAAAACACATAGTTAGAGATTGACAGTCTTTTAGCCCCAAGAAGCAGAGCAGCAATAGTAAATTACAGACTATAAATCAACAGATCACTTTTTTCAAATTTAAGACCTTGAACAAGTACATTCCCTTTGATGTGCTTGAAGTTAAGCAGACATTTCAGTACACTGCTTATGTCAAAAGCATGAATGTGCTGTGTCAGTATATGCATAGGGGCTGCATTGCTGGTGCGGCTTTATCCCAGCTGTATTTATTTAAGGAGGAGATTTCAGATCAGTGGTGTGCCATCATTTCAATAATGGTTTGGGGTTTTTTTTAAAGATTTAATATTTTAAAATTAAAGCTTTATAGTAAATGAAATCTTTACAGTACCACTGTTACAATTGATGTAAATGACATAGAAGAATTTTCAGGAGATGTTTTCCTTTCATTCTGTAACTGCTGGAAATATGCTCATGGTAATAGACAGTGTGGCTTTCTTGCATTGCAGCAGTGCCAGGAGTCAAGCCCCGATCGAATCACACTGTATGGTTTAATGATGAAACCTATCCAGCGCTTTCCACAGTTCATTCTACTGTTGCAGGTAAATAATGTTTACCAAAGGGTTGCTCTTGTTGCATTCTTATGTAGTTTGCCTGTGGGATTGCATCGTAGCTGTCTTCTGCTGGAGGAGAACACTGCAGTGGAAGTGACCACTGAATCATGGGGAAATAAAGACAAAATTTAATGCATCATAACGTGCTGATCTCATATTCTGACTGTAGGGACAGGAAGTAAACACACTGCAGGGAAATCTTAGTGAACTAGATTTACTCTAGATTACTTGCTAGCTTAGATTTAGCTTGTAAATCACTTTGCAGTAAAGCTGTAGTTCAAATGTGCTACTTGTTCGTAACAGTTTGTTAGCTAGTAACACTTCAAAACACCACTAGGAACTTTGTGACATTACTTTCCACTTAAGAAAAATACAAGAGGATGTAATTCATGCCTTGGATAGTTCAGAATATTTGTGGAATGTGGTACACGTCCTCCGGTCTCTTCTTAACAGGGAGTCGAGCTGTAGGAAGAGCACAGTCCCCAGTACAGCCCTGCTCCAGACCAACTTACGCTTTGTAATTCCTTCCAGACCGCAGCAGGTCTGTCCCAGGGAGCGCTACGAGTTAGCTGTGTTCTGCAGGTGCCACAGAGGAGGACCTGCTTTGGGATGCAGGCTCTGGAATTACTGTGGGAGAGCATCCGGGTAGCTAGTCATGGCAAGATGTTTTGAGTTAGCAGAACAAATGGCGTGTGTTGTGGCCTGAAGCCGTAGTGAATACATAAGAATTTTTAAGCGCTATGGGAAAGAAGCAAAAATTTAATTCAAATTGTTCCACTGCACGCCTGCAAAAGGGAAGGATTTTTAGAAGCTCTTGTAACCTCATGAAGTAATGTCTCCTACTGTGAGGTGTGTGCTGTCAGTATTTTAGTGAGGAATAACACTAATAAAGGTAATACAGTATTATTATGATAGTAAATACCAAAAAGTTTTATTTTAAATCATTTTTTACAGACACCTATGTATTATATTATAATATTGTCAAATTACATGCGTTTTTTAATTCGCTTTTACATTTGCATTATTTACACTTATTTTCAAGTTCGTTCGCTGTACTTTCTTTCTGTAAATAAGCAGTATGTGACCCTGTTCAGTATTTTTTTTTAAGAACTATTAAGGTATTTAGGAAAATAAGCAACATGCTGTCTGAATATTCATTAGGTGTTCTTTGGTATTGTTGTTTAGTAGTAGTTGGGTAAAGAATGTAGCAGTGACATTACATCCTGTAATCTTTTGAACTTGACATTGAAATTAAATCTGATTTTAAAAATTTTTTGTTTGTTTGTTTTATCACTTTCCCTCAGGATATGTTGAAGAACACTAATAAAGGACATCCTGACAGATTACCTCTTCAGATGGCTCTTACAGAACTTGAAACTCTGGCGGAGAAGTTAAATGAAAGGAAAAAGGATGCAGATCAGCGTTGTGAAATAAAACAGATAGCAAAAGCAATGAATGAACGTTATCTGAACAAGGTTAGGAAGTATCACAGAATCACAGAATGTTGGGGATTGGAAGGGACCTCGAAAGATCATCCAGTCCAATCCCCCTGCCGGAGCAGGAACCTAAACAATTTTACACAGGAAGGCGTCCAGGCGGGTCTTGAATGTCTCCAGAGAAGGAGACTCCACAACCTCCCTGGGCAGCCTGTTCCAGTGCTCTGTCACCCTCACTGTAAAGTAGTTTTTTCTCAAGTTTAAGCGGAACCTCCTGTGTTCCAGCTCACACCCATTGCCCCTTGTCCTATGTTGGGCATCACTGAGAAGAGCCTGGCTCCATCCTCATGACATTTGCCCTTAACATATTTGTAAACATTAATTAGGTCTCCCCTCAGTAAAGTAATAACATGTGATGGAAGAGTTAGTATATTATTAGTGTCTGGGCCTTGAGAAATCTTTAGAACAGACACCAAAGAGATGCCTGAGGATTTTCTGTAGTGTGCAACAATGTGGGGTCATTCTAGTTGTAGGTGTGAGATGTGAGCTACCTCCGGGACTGAATAGACTCACTGGTTAAATCAGTGTGTGCTGGAGTGGGTGACATGCTGGAATAGCAGCAGCAGTATGAGTGTTCTTTGGCACTGTATAGATAAAGCTGTTTCCTCATCCTGTAGTACAGTCTCATGCACATCTTCTGAAAAATTCTAAATTGAATTTTGAATTTATCCTAGAACTGAGGAATTGCTCCTGTATAAAGGAAGGAACCAGTTCCTTATACTGCAGTGCTTCTGACTATTGGAGCAGTTGAAGATATGCTATTGAATGTGTCCAACATCTTCCTTGTTTTAAGGAACGTCCCAGTCTATTTCATTCACGTATTTGGATTATTCAATAGAAATGTCTTTTTAAACCTGTAGAAGACATTCAGTAGGAAGGAAGTAACAACCTTATTCGAGTTTGCGAGTAGCTATCTGTACTGTTGATATATGTATGCTTGTCTTATTTACATCATATACGTTTCCTCCTTTCCCATGAGATAGAGCATGCATACTTTAATTATTGTTTCCATGAAGTTACAGGTGGTTATACTGTACTCATTCTGAGATGGATTAATGGGGACATGCTGAAGGAGTGCAAGGAGTATTTTTGTTCGTGATGCATAAAAACATAGTTTTCAGGAAAGAAAGTAGTCAACCAGAACACACTTGTTTTAGGCTATTTATATAAAAAAAAATGGGATACTGAATTTATCGTCATGCTGGAACAGTATTTCCATTTTAAGATGGATTCAGGCTTTTTACTTTCTAGTTTTCATATTCCTGCTTCTTGAAGCAGCTACTAATCATCTAGAAATAGTTGAAGGAGCTCCAGACACAAAATGTGCTTTTTAAGAGGTAGTGCAGGTTTCCTTTTGCCAGTCTATATAAACTGTAAAATCTTGTATGTTCTGCACCAGCGGGACAAATTGAGATATTCCTGGATAGTCACTCCAAATCATGTAGGGCCTTGTGTGCCTTGTGGCTTAATAGTTTTGGAATGATGCCAGGCATGGTGAAACAGGCGGTGAAGGAGGTGGTTGGATAGGAAACAGGTGAGTTACAGACCGTTTTGTTCTCTTGGCCACTACGGAGGTGTATTTGACCTGTGCGGAGTCAGTTCATGCTTGCACATGGTGCTGATCCTCAGCCCTTGAAAGCAAATGGCAGGAGCAATTTACATGCCATTTACTTTTGTACATGTTACCTTCTTGGCAGTCTGTGGCAACCTGCCAGCCGTGCTCCTCAGCTAGCCCTGTAGCCCAGGTGGACAGAGCAGGCGGGAGCACTCCTCCTCCCAGCCTGACCTCCTGCTTTGGGACAGCTGGCACCATGCCTACCACTGAAATGGAAGTGCTTCCACTCTGTGGAAGAAGGGATGTGGGAAGGAAACAACAGAAAATTTGGAAGCTATGATTTTTTTTTTTACTAGGGGACCTTTATCAGTGTGGAAGACTTTCAGAGCAATTACGTTCCATATTAAGACCACAAACCCCTGCAGGCCACATTGCTGACAGCAG
Source organism: Antrostomus carolinensis (assembly GCF_000700745.2). Classification (NCBI taxonomy): domain Eukaryota; kingdom Metazoa; phylum Chordata; class Aves; order Caprimulgiformes; family Caprimulgidae; genus Antrostomus; species Antrostomus carolinensis. The sequence goes on along the minus strand of NW_010290507.1, from coordinate 11,025 downwards.
AAGTTACTGTTTCTCTAAATGAAAAGCAAATCAGTAAAAAGGCTTAATTCTCTTGGCAAATCCACCTGTGAACACTTGTACTAGGATGGCAAGTGGTAACTTGTATTTTCTTCTGGGGTTTTTTTGCATCAGATGTTAGATGTACCATGTCTGATGTCCACTGTTGATTGTTTTTAAAATCTAGCTACTCAGCAGTGGAAACAGATACCTCATACGGACGGATGATATGGTTGAGACCGTTTACAATGACAAAGGAGAAATTATCAAAACGAAAGAACGGCGACTTTTCATGTTAAATGATGTGCTAATGTGTGCAACTGTAAATATTCGGTAAGACTTGATTAATATTTTTTAAATGATCATTCAGGCTTCAGCTGGAATAAATGATGCATACTGAAATTTTTTTTTAATTGTTGTTTTTACCAGGCTAATGATTTCTAGCAGTAGTCATAATACATGGATAACTAGCTTTCTTACAGTCCTCTAAATTCCCTGCTGATGTTTGGAAGTTCTAGAGTAAATTTGTGAGAAAATTATGTCAGTTGAAGATTACAGATAGAAATGCTCTTTAGTGTCTAGTTATTACTGTGTATTAGTCTTCAGCGGAGTGCAGGCATGTCAAGGTAGGATTTTTTAGGATTTTTTTTCTCCTATTCTTCCTTAAATTCATACTGTCACACACAAATCTGTAACTTGACACGAATTGCAAATTTATTTTTAAAAAACCACAAAGCTAATGCATGTAATCAGAAAAAACCTGGAACACGCTGCCAAAGTTCCAGCTGGGGAAGGGTTTTTATCTCTGAGACCAAACATTGAAGGATTAAAGTGGAGGTGCTTTGAAGAAAGCATTTTTTTCATAGTGCCTTTTGTGTTTTAGTTGGCTGTAATTATTACTGTTACTATTCCTCTGTGTATGCCAAGGTCACACTCACGTTCAAATGTTGCTTGTATCATAAATTGCTTTATATGATGGCACATTCTGACAGAGAAAATATAGACCATTAAAATATTCCAAGAACACCTTTTCTTAAGTATAATGAGTTGATATCTTAGTTTATTACTGAACTATGAATACAGTGCATATTTTTGTAATCATATGAATGGTTGGTCTCATGTTAGTGAGTGAGAAGTGCCACTATAATAATAATCAGAATAATAATAACTATATTTCAGAACATGAACAAGCTTATGTCAATTATTGTGTGATTATTTTCCTTTTTAAATTCTCCAGTTCTTTACTAACACCTGGATATTTTCTCATAGTTGTTTGCAAGAAAAATTGCCTTTAACCATTTATATTTTATCTTCTTCTATGCCATCGTTGTCTTTGATTTTTGATGTTTGTCCCTGAAGTGGCAATGTGCAGTCTGTTTTCATTTTTGCATGTGAAAAGTTCATGATTATGCCAAGCCTCTGGGTTCCTTATTAAGTCAACAGTTCTGGTTATCACAGCACTGTTGTTCCCATGGGCATTAACTGGTTTTGAGCAACCTCCTTTGGGATGGTAATTGGGCATGCATGTGTCATGGGTGGTTTGCTGACTCTGAAAAAGTTTAATTAAGGTTTTCTCTAGCAGTTAAGGTTTGCTTTCCAACCCACTTATTTATATAACAATGAGTTGTTAGAATAGTTAAATAGACTTTTAGCTTTATTCACTAGCAAAAAAAGGGTTTGTAACTTCCTCAGGGTGTTCAGTTGTGGGTGGGTGCCCCTGCAAGCTGTGTGTGCGGATTTAGGATTCCTCCATGATTTCATGCACCACTTCTAGATTTTTTTTTTTTTAATACAGAAGGAATTACCTTTGTCATGCAAAATGTAGTTAGGGAGTGAAGGAAATAATCTGCCAGATTTCATATGTGACACCTGTATCCAGTCCAGAAGTTTTTGTTCAAAATAAGCATATGCTATAGAATGTACCTCTTGTCTGCTCAGCTCATGCAGGATGAGCTTTATTTTCTCTCTGTTTTATCTGTTTAGAAGTTAGGCATCTTACCTAAGCTAGGCGTCTGTTATAGCAGTGGTTTTCAAGGTGCATGCCTGCAGATTTGCCCCGGAGCTCTAGACTTCAAAGCTTTGCATGAACATGTAACTGCACATTATGTATCAGCTCACTTTTCTTAACCACCTTTTGTCCAGCCTTTGCAGAAACAGTCAGACACCCCAGGAGCCTTGTGACCATTGGTTCCAGACCAGTTTTCTATAGCTGGCAAAGGACATATGTTTTCTACAGAGTACATGACCCTCAGAAGGTGCTTCTTCACATGCAGTCTAGATGACTGGCTTGAACTCAGAGACCTAACTTTTAAGTAGCAGGAGTTGGACAGAGTGGATGCTATCCCTAGTGACTGAACAGCTGGGTCCTGCCTAGTCTTGTTTTCTTTCTTCTGAACTACATCAAGAGTTTATAAATATTTACTTAAGCTGTGGCACTTGTGGTTTTTGTTCATACTTGCCTCTTCATTGAAGCTAAAGTATGGCTGTGTTGTGAATAGGTAGCTGACTAGCTGAACATCAGTGTTTAGGTACCGTTTTCAAGAAAGACACTTTGCTGATTCCTCCAAAACTTTTCTGTTTCAGTTATGCTTTCTGTGAAGTAAACCTATTTGGTCACTTCAACATCTCTTTTGTCTTCTATAATAAATGTTTGTTATATATGCTTGAATGTGAATAAGGGAATGAAGAAAACATAGAAAAAGGAGTATTAATGCTGTTACTATTCCAAGTGAGCTTCCTCAGTGTGCTCTTTCCTCTGAGATGACTGTTGTGATACACATTTCCTTTACCAGCAGCACCTCATGTGAGATTGCTCTCAGAAGCCACAACAGTTGCAAAGGTCTGCTGTAAAGAACATCCTGGGCTGTAGGGCTGAGCAGAAATGTTAGCTTGTCAACCCTTGTTGCCCTTCCTGCTGCCAGTAGTCAGTCAGAGGTCCCATCATCCATACTTCCCTAAATACAGCAGTTGCTTCTTTTATGCACAGTTTCAAGTCCTGTTCTGAAAAACAGCACAATCCAGAAAAACTGGGAAAAGATGGAGCCACGATATCATCCTAAGCAGTTGTATTAGGATGTCAAAATGCACGCTGATCTTAAAAAGATGGTAATTTATGGTTTTCTATAGAAATGTAAGGACTGTTGTTGGCAGTCCTGTGCTGTTTGTAAACAAGACTGTTGGCACCTGCATAGCTGCTCTTTGCACTCACAGGAAAGGTCAGTCACAGAAGTCAGCCTGATGCATGGATTTGTTTCAAGTTGTGCACGGTGCTCAGACTGATAAACAGCAGATTTTAGAAGCTAAAATAATAAATGAGATTACATGAAACGTGGTTGCTTGTCACAGCAATAATTTGTGCATCTTCCAGCTCTTCCTATGAAAGCAGTGGCACCGTGACAACTGGCCAGAGGTATTTATTGAAGTGGAGCGTACCGCTGGGACAAGTGGAAGTCATAGAGTATGGCAGCAGTGAGGGCCAAGGGGAGAACTGCAGGTTTCCACCCCAGCACTCTGCTGAAAATGTCGTCATTAACTCTAAGCCAAGTAAGTGACGGGAGTTACTGACTTCTACAAACTGTCTTGTTAAAGTCCGTATTTGAATTTCAATGGCTACTAAAAACAAAATAAAGCATTTTGTGCATGAAGACCTCTGTAACATGAAGAGTAATATAACCTCTTTGGAAACGGAGAATCCATAAAGTGATGGCCAGTCTCCTGCTTTGCAAGATGAATTACTTGTGTCTGTCCTGGTTTAGAGTTTTATGCAGGAATGTATAAAGAGTTTTAAAGCATGAATGTGTGTGGGCATGCAAAAAGGTTGTTTTGGTGTGGTGTGCCAGCTGTCCCTTGGTAGCTGGTTGTGCATATGTTCTTTGTCCCATAATTAAAGCAAGGGAATTTCTCTCAATGAAAATGATCAGCCACCCCATTGCTGTGGAGTAAGAGTCTGGACACAAGTGGTTATTCTAGGGTAGAAGTAACTTCTCTCAAGCCTATAGTATCCCACCCTTCAGACACAGTAACAAGTGCTTCAGAAAAAAACTTTAATTTTAATTAATATTTTTGAAACAGTATGCCAATAGGTAATTTCCTCCTAACCTTTCTACAAAAATGGCCTCAAACTCTGAAGTTTGCAAGTTCTTTCTGTGCTTGTTAATCCCCCTACAAGCCTACTTGCCAACTACTTGGCAACTACCAACTACCCTCAAGAGATGTATGAATTTCAAGAGTTTATTTGGTAGCTAGCCTTTCATATATAATGAGTTACTTTTATAATCCTATATTTTGCCTAAATATTTTATTTTAAGTGTATTTTTTATATGTAGATTGTGATCTTTATTAATGGACTATAATTTTCATAGGTTTCAGGGCTAGCTCTGAGCATTATTTCACACTACACTTATTTAATATTGCACCCTTGGCCTCATTAATTTTCCCACAGTTGTGCTGTAAGAATGCATAAATGTTACACTTCAGAATGATCTGAGGCGCAGCTGCAGCATTTAATACCCCCCTATATTCTCCAAGATGGTTATTGTCTATGATTTTCTTGCTCCTCCCTTTGTAAATAGCAAGAGAAAATTTTTGTACGTACTTATGTCTCAATTTCAAGGATGACTTCATTGTTGTAACTCCTTTTAAGCATTAATGGGCTACTTAGACAATGAGATAAAAGCTCTTACATTATAATTTACCAGCTGCTGCATGCATGCCCTTGAGAGGAGTGTATATAAGGGAGCATGTTACTTATAACTGAGGGTCCCTCTTGTAGGTGAGTGTGGGAGGAACAGCTTATTGAATATTCCTACTGTAATTTTGTGCAACAGCTTCATAGCTGATTAGACCAAATCCTTGCCTGTCAGCAAGATCAGATGGGGAATTGGAGCATGAGGGGAGAAAGGAAAAACTCTCACCCAAACAGTCCTGTAGAACCTACTTGAACCTCTTGGCTTTGAAGTTTCTCAGCTTCATGATGTTTGGTGACAGTGTCACAAAAAATTGAGTTACTTTGTACATAATTTGTAGTCTCACCTTTCAGGTTAAATGGTACTCAATAGGTAAAGAACTAGTCATTCTCTTGGTAATCTCTGATTGTTGTATTAATTCTCCTAATAAAAACAATCAAAAGATAACAATTAAAAAGGATATGAAGGATAGTGGTTATACAAATGAATAAATCTTCTGTCAGCTTTACTCAAATGTTTCTGTCAAGTGATCCAACTAAACTGAACATAACCAACTGTGAAAGAGGAAGAGTGTAGCCTTGCTTTTGCATGTACTGCTGTGTCTGTGCTAGCTGTTATTCTGAATGCAGACTTGTCTGAATTGGCCTGTGTAGACAAGTTTGAACACACACCTAATTCTCTTAGTTATTCTGTAGAGCTGTCCTCTTGGTTCCAATCGTCTTGGCTGCTAAAAATTACAGAAGCTCAGAAAGTACAAAAATCCTGCTGAGGGAAAGGACTGGTAAGACTTTGTGTAATGACTCACTGTTGCTTGTTTATTTGCACCCACCAAGTTGCTGCATTTTATAGTTGATGATGACACAATCTTTATCATGGCAGTATCCCATTTTTGGTGAGACTGTTGGGTATTTACCACAAGTTACAAAGCAATACTATAAAAAAATTGTCATTCTCTTCCTGAAACTGCATGACTTTGCAGTTGTCATAGTTATGTTTCCCTCTGTTTTCAAAGGACACCAAGGAACTGCTGTGGTGAAATCCCAGTGGCCTCATAGTATGTGGTTTTAATAACATCTAATGATCAAGAACAATTTGGAATACTGCAGGCAAAATCCTGCTTCCATGATGTAAAATCAGACCTTATTTTCAGCTCTCATTTCCAGTTTTTGGGAACTGGAAAGATACAGAATAATGATGATTCTGTGTAAAAGTATTAAGTAGTAAGAGGGTCACCTCTTCCATTTCTGGAGGACTGAGAAATGTTGGTTTTTGTCTGCAGCAGACCAGGTTAAGTACTTGACCCCATAAGGACTCTCACATTACTGCTATGATTAGCAAGGATTCTTGATGGCTTCTGGTTGTGTCCTTGTGAGGTTACTGGTTATTAGTTACATTTCTCTCATCATAGCACTTTTTTCTCTTTTCATCCTTTTTATGAGGAGATAACTATCAGAAGTGTATCTCACTGCGTGTTATTGGCTAAATGCAATTGGTGCTTTCAGCTTTCTACGATACTACAATAAAGGATAGTATAGTTTAAAGATGCAAATTTTGCTTTCAGTGCTACAGACAAATTAATAGCTGAATTTAAGTTCATCTTGTGCAGGCTGTAATATGCAACTGCTGAAAGGTTGAAAGATTTTATGAGTACGTATAAATCAAGAGCATGCGTTAGTACTGTTATAAGGTGGAAATCAAGGGCTCTGTGAACTTGGTTTTCACTTAGCAAAATCTTCAGTTTGCAGTTTTCTACCCAGTTCCACTTTGTCTTTGAATTCTAGAGGAGAACAACACATTGAGGGGTTGTTAAGTTCATGTGTTTTTTGTTTTTTTTTTTAAACCCTTTGTCTTTTGGCAGGAGAAACTGTGTGGCCTGAGGGTGTGCGGGTGAAAGCAGAAAAATTTTCCTTGAGTGTATTCTGCTATGCTGCTCTTGGCCTTGATGTGCTTTTGCCTTGTTCCTGTTGTTCTCCCCTAGCACCAAAGTAGACTGAGTTATTTTAGTTATGAACATGGAGAAGGATTGAAGTCTCAGCTGTTTAGCAGAGTCCTTTAATTTGTACTGTTCTAGTGGATGAGGGAAAAGGTGTGGATGTTGTGTACCTGGACTTCAGTAAAGCCTTTGACACCGTTCCCCACAGCATTCTGCTTGAGAAACTGCCTGTCAGTGGCCTGGGACAGGCATGAGCTCTGCTGGGTTAAAAACTGGCTGGGTGGCTGGGCCCGAAGAGTGGTGGTGAATGGAGTTAAATCCAGCTGGGGGCCAGTCACAAGTGGTGTTCCCCAGGGATCAGTGTTGGGGCCAGTCCTGTTTAACATCTTTATCAACGATCTGGATGGAGGGATCGAATGTACCCTCAGTAAATTCACAGATAACACTAAGCTGGTGGAAATGTTGATCTGCTTGAGAGTAGGAAGGCTCTACAGAGAGACATGGACAGGTTGGATCAATGGGCTGTTACCAGCTGTATGAGGTTCAACAACAAGACCAAATGCTGGATCCTGCACTTGAGTCACAACAACCCCATGCAACGCTACAGGCTTGGGGAAGAGTGGCTGGAGAACTGTCTGGCAGAAAAGGACCTGGGAGTGTTGGCTGACAGTCGGCTGAACATGAGCTAGCAGTGTGCTCAGGTGGCCAAGAAGGCCAATGGCATCCTGGCTTGTATCAGGATGAGTGTGGCCAGCAGGATCAGGGAAATGATCCTTCCCCTGTACTCAGCTTTGGTGAGGCCGCACCTCAAATACTGTGTCCAGTTTTGGGCCCCTCACTACAGGAAGGACATGGAAGCACTGGAGCGTGTCCAGAGAAGGGCAACAAAGCTGGTGAAGGGGCTGGAGAACAAGTCTTATGAGGAATGCTTGAGGGAACTGGGATTGTTTAGTGTAGAGAAGAGGAGGCTGAGGGGAGACCTTATCACTGTCTACAACTACCTGAAAGGAGGTAGTAGCGAGGCAGGTGCGTGTCTTTTCTCCCAGGAAATGGTGATAGAACAAGAGGCAATGGCCTTAAGTTGTGCCAAGGGAGGTACAGATTGGATGTCAGGAAAAATGTCTTCTCTGAAAGGGTTACCAGGCACTGGAATGGGCTGCCTAGGGAGGTGGTTGAGTCACCATCCCTGAAGGTGTTTAAAATAAACAGCCTGTTCAGCTGAACAAACTCAGTGACATTAAATAGTTCACATGTTAAGTAGATACATGTTTCTAGCTGCTGGATTAGGTGCAGAATAAATGAGGTGTTACATATTTGTCTCACCCATTTAGGATGAGGTTCTTCTCTTTGCTTTTTGTATTCTTTATAGTACTTGATGTTCACCTCCTAGAAGCCTCTTTTCTGTGTTGCCAGGGTTCTCACCCACATCTTGACACAGAGTAGTAAACTAGTAGAAACTTAGCTATAAGCAAGTGAGTATGAAAGAGGGAGGTAAACTCCCCACAGTACTATTTCCACATGAGTTGTTATAGATAGTCTGGTGGGAACTCCAGTGTAACCTCTGCCAGCTTGGCCAGTTTACAATCACCTTGCAGACCTGTTTTGAGGTCCCTGCAGTACTTTCATCATTTAAACGCCATCACATGTGTACTTTTACTGCCCGTTTATGTCAATGTTTATCTTCTTGTATCTGGTTCTTCTTTTGCCCTTCATGCCCATGCAGGTGCACCCCAGATGTTCTGTGGAGGACAGAGGCTTCCAGGTCCGTGCTGCCCTTCAGCCTTCCCCTTCAACATCTGTGAGAGGAAAGGGCTGTGGCACCTCTTTTTTTTTCACTTTAAAGTCTCTTTGCTTCCAGGATTTTCCTTCCTTGTGGAACAGAGCCAGGAACTGGAGTTTCTCTGATCCGTACCTGCAGTCAGTAGGTAGCCCAGGAAGACACCTGACCATTGTCCCAGCTAGCGTGATGTTGAGGAACCGGGCTGTGGGGTCTGCACTTGTCAGCATTTCGGAGTTCCCATGTTTCTGCCTCCTGTTCCCTGCTGCTTTTGCTTCCTTCCTCATCTCTGGCACGGCACAGCTGCTTCTGTCAACAGGAAAAATATTTATGGCATTTTATCTCTGAAATTCTCTGTGCAGTCAGGATTAGCTGGAGTTTAATGTAATCCTGAAGACATGCTCTCAATGTGTGAGCTACTTCTCACCCTCTTAGGAGGCTTTGTGTTTCTTTGGTGTTCTTGCATAATTTTATTCACAAATGGCATAGCAGTATGAATTTAATACTTTACTTACTATCTGCAGTTGCAGGCTGTTGATTTTGTCTTCACATTGCTCAAGCTGTGTGAATAAGCAGTTTTGTGGTTGGACTGTAGTTTTTGAGCAACTTGTTTCTTTGGTGTTCAGATCTGATACAATGAACATATAGAGAGACAGTTCTCATCATTCCTGTTATTACCAGTTGAGAGCAAGGTGTTAACAGCTGACAGGGAAGTAAAACATGTTAAAAATACTTTATCAGAGTTGAGATTTGGGAGGTTTGTTTCCCATCTCTGCTCTGTGTCTCCTGGGTGGCATGTGGTACTTGGTTCTTTGTCTGTGATTAGGACTTGCAGAACTCTCCTGTCTTGCATGGCAGTGAGAATAAACACATTAAAGGGTTTTAGAGGCTTGGATTATCAGATTCAATAATTAAGCTCATAAAGATTACCTTTAGGTGTTTATATGATTAAAGTATGATTAGAATGAATAATGTCATTTCATGTTTATGATAATGCTGTTCATGTTGGTTGATGATGATGATGATGATGCGTCCTGACTGTATTGGTAATTAGACTTGCTTCATGTCTGAATTTAATAGTTTGTGTTCTGGTAATCTCAGGGGTTTATTGCTTATCACTTAATCCTATGTACGTGTTTGTGCTGCTTCTTTCAGCACTAGGTTACTAAACCTAATTTGGGGTTATGCTGTAAAGCTATGTGTGAGTAGCTGCTCAGCTTTTCATTGATGGCTACAAACTAAGCTCTTGTTTTCTGAGACAATTCATGACTTCCCATTTCCTTTAATTTCCAAACCTGGAGACTGATACCACTATCTAAATATTTGTGTAGTTTGGACCGGAGAGTATGATGTAATCTCAGGTGAGCTACAGTTGAGCTACAGAGGCTGAGATTTTTCAGGAGCATGCAGCTGTGGAGAACATGAGTTGAATTTGGCTTGAAAAAACAAAAGGGTAAGGCAGAAAGTCTCCTTTTCTTTTATGAACTTTAAATTGTCCTATGGGCTTGTTTAGGTCTTAAAGCAGGATTTTGGACTCAGAAGACTATTTTTTAAAAAAATTTAATTCTACTGAAACTCCAATTGGCTATTAAAATGCTCTCATAAAAGAGAAATGAGAAAACATAACCCACCCACATGCTTCTCTGAGGTGTCTATGGAAACAGGAGCAGCAGGAGTGAGCAAGTGGAAAGACACAAATAGGAGGAGGGTGGTGCTGGGGGAGCTGTTGAGGGCTTTGCTTACATAACACAACATGCAGGAAACTTGTAGTTATGCATCTAAAAGTCAAGTCTCATCTGCTCTGGCAGTGGCTTTAATACTCAAAGAATTTCCAGGCTGAAGGTATCAGAGGTATGGAAGCACCTCCCTTCTGTATACCTGGTGCTTGGATTTGTCAAGTTCTGTGTGAGAGAAGGTTGCAGTGCAGCAGGATATCCTCATCACCGGCCTTCCAGTCAAAGCTAGGTGTTCTGGTGTAAAGAGTTTTGTAAAGGGAAAGGGAATAATACTTCACAATGGGCATCAGTATCACCTGCTAAATGAATGACAATGTTCCTGCTATTCCTGACACAGCTGGTGAGGGAACTGACCAGGGGATGTGTCCCACTGGACCTGTTATTCAGTAACAGAGAAGGACTGGTGGGTGAAGTGGTAGTTGGAGGCTGCCTCGGGTGCAGTGATCATGAAATGATAAGAGTTTTCTGTTCTTGGAGAAGGCAGGAGAGGGGTCAACAGGACTGCCACCTTGGACTTCAGGAGGGCTAACTTTGGCTTCTTCAAAGACCTGCTTGGAGGAATCCCATGGGCTAAGGCCCTGGAGGGTAGGGGGACACAAGAGAGCTGCTTAATTTTCAATAAACACTTCCTCCAAGCTCGAGATCGCTGCATCCCTAAGCGTAAGAAATCTAACAAGGGAGGCAGGAGGCCTGCATGGGTAGGCAAGGAACTTCTGGAAAAACTCAGCTAGAAGAAGAAAGTCCATAAAATGTGGAAAAATGGACTGGCCACTTGGAGGAATATGGGGACATTGTCAGAGTATGCAGGGATGCAACGAGGAAGGCCAAGACCTGCTTGGAATTTAATCTAGCAAGAGATGTCAAGAACAGTAAGAAGGGCTTCTTCAAGTACCTCAG
>NW_010290506.1:15253-21041 GCF_000700745.2 Antrostomus carolinensis | reverse complement strand
TCTCCCCCCTTCCTTCTCCCCCCTTCCTTCTTCTTCTCCCTTCTCCCTTCTCCTTTCTCCTCCTCCTCCTCCTCCACCTTTGTCATAGCCATTACTGCATAGTGGTGCTGCAGCAGGACCTGAGGACAGTTGGATCAGGTCCTGGTGTCCTAGATACTACACAGATCCAGAACAACATTCCCAGCTCTGACTGCCACATCCGTGACCCTTGTCCTATACCAGAGCTGTCTGTATCAGCCCTTGCAGAACAGAGACCCCACGGCATCTCAGCAGAGGGGTGGTGTTGTGGGACTCCTGAGACCTGTTGTGAAGGCTCCTCTCTAAAAGTGCCTGGGATGTTTGTTGCCAGAATCAATCCCACCATCACTCCCCAGCTGCTGCTTTGATGTCTTGGGGCTTTGCATGGCCAAACAGGACAGCAGCTTTCTACCTGCTGGGTTCCTCACACAAGGGTGCAAGGAAGGTATGAAGTACCCATCATTGCAAAAGTGCTTGCAGAGGGCTCTGTGCATGGGGAGCCATTTATCTTTTGCAGTGATGAGTGCAGGATTGGGTGGGCTGCATCCTCAGATGCTCAGGAGCTGCTTTGCGTGGTGTTTCAGGTGATAAAAACAAAGCACTCTCATGGAAAGACAGATTGCCACCACGGTGTAAACAAATCTATCGAAACCAGACAGCTTGCTAATTCACCCTGTGCAACGTGTGTATCTGTCCACACCTCTCCTGCTTCCCTGGCCAGACTCAGAATGGCTTGGGCATTGCTGCCTTGTCAGAGAGGTGGAGAGAGAAAGAAACTGTGCTTCTAGAGACCAAACCAAGCAGGAGTAATCACTTGGGACTCTGGGGCAATTCCCCATCACACTTCCAGATGGACAATCATGTCCCAGAGCTCTTGTCTTGAGTAAAATGGGAGTGGCAGCCACCATCTAGGTGAGGAAAAACACTGGTCCCAACAATGATGAAGGACTCTTGAAAGTAGCCTGGGCTGATGATTAAGGCTGATGAGCCTTGAGAGCCTGGGAAATGGGTTTGTTTGGGTCTCTGGGGCTCAGACAAGCAGCCAGGTGATGACAGTGTAAGGGGGCTGTGTGACAGCCACACCATGACCCATGCAGCTGGGGCTGCTGCTCAGTTCCCCGTGCCTTGGGAAGTCCTCTGGGGACCAAACCCCACCTAGAGACACCACCGAAGAGACAGTGGGATGTTATCCCTTGGCCCTTCCCTGTGTGACCCCATGCCTGGAGCACAGTTACAGATGGAGCGGGTTCTCCATGCCCTGGTCCAGAGATGTCCTGCCCAGGGTGATGCAGGTGTCAACGTCTTTTGGGACCTTCAGTTGCCCTGGTCCAGCAAATGCATCAGGCAGGATTTCTCAGTGCACTGATGAAATGAGGATGAGGAGGAGGAGGAGAGACAGACCTGGGCAGGTCCTGGCACGTGGACAGTGGAGGAAGCACCACTAACATGTTTTCAACTGGTAGTACCTGGCAGTGTCTGCTTGAGACCAGCTATTTGAAGACAGCACCAAAGCACAGCAAGCCACTGTGGTCAGTGTGGACTTGTTGGGGAACTCAACAAGATGAGATGCTTTGGGCAACAGCTATAGAAATGGCAGGAAATATAAGGGACTCACCACTAAGGCTACTTGGGAGCTGCTTAGGACAGCCACAGCAAAGAGAAGGAGCTGCTCAGCTCCCCATGCCTTGGGCAGTCCTCTGAGGACTGAGTCCCACTCACAGCCACCACGGGAGACACAGTGGGATGTTGTCCCTTGGCCTCTCCCTGTGTGTCCTCATGAGACACTGGAACAGGTTGCTCAAGGTGTTGCTTCAGTTCGGCAGTGGTGTTGATCCAACTGTGCTGGTGGTAGATACATTTCCCAGAAGGGAGAGCATGGAGAGGAGAAGTCAACTTGCCACCTTAGGTGGCTAAGGCCACTGAGAAATGCCTTGCTTGAGCTGGGAAGCTGTACCCACATTTTCAGGGAGCCCAGAGGTGATGCCTGAGGCTCTCCTGATACAAGGATTTGCTGAGAGCGACTTCATTCAGCCCTGGCAGTAGATGTAGCAGGAAAAGAGGGGTGATTCCCAAAGGATGCTGCCAGGCAGTGTGGGTGGGCTCCCTGGGGCAGGAACAAGGTGATGGGTATAGATGGGAGATGCCTGTTACTTAAAATGAGCCCCACACTGGTCCCACCAAGCTGGGACTGGCATGAAATGTCACTAGAGTTTCTTCAGAGCCTTTGTCATTCTGTCTGGGTCAAAGCCCTTGAGTAGGAGTGAGGCAGCTCTCCTCTGGGTGACTTTGGAGGAGCTGTGTAATGATTTCTGGAACATGGATATGTAAATCTCTACTTACAGGTCCCTGAACTTTTGGCAGCAGATGGAAATAAAAAGGCTGTTTTTGTTGAAGGATTGATGAGCTGCAGCTGATGCTGCTCATTTACACCTTTTCCATCTCTTAATGGAAAGGAGGCAGTGTCCACTGGCAAATTGAACAAATGCTCTAAGGAACCCTGAAAAAAGGGATGTGTGTGTGTGTGTGTGTGTGTGTATGCTGCAGAGGGGGAGTGCACACAGATGTGAGTGTTAGCATTTCTAAGAAATGGCAGTTCTCCTTTGGAAGCCTAAGTGAACACCAATTTCCGAGAGTTGCCTAATTCAAATCATCTTTGCACTGTTTTGTCCTATCCATTATTTACAGCTGTCAACATTAAGTGCCACAAAGACTCTTCAAGAGGCTTCTTTCTGATTCCCTCTAATAATCCCAGAAACAGGCGCTGGTCCCTTTGTCCGGTGCTCTTTCTGATGGCTCTCAGTGTTCAATTTGCTGGAGAGGAACCACTTTGTGGAACAATAGGACAATCAGTGCTGCAGCAGCTCAAGTGCTGCCATCCTGCCCTTGAAGAGGCAGGAGAGAAGTGAGGTGGAATCATGTTTTGGCCATCACGGTTATTGACTTTGAGGAATAGCTTTAGTGGTGGCTCAACAAAGGTGATCCTGGCTTGCAAAAAGAGATGGTTGCATTTCATTTGCTTTGAAATTGGTTGAGGTTTATCATGAACCTTGGTGCTTAAGGAGAGCAATAAGCTCTGGTGTTCAGGTCTGGATTAGAGCTTGGAGTCTGAGTCCAACAGGAGGGTCCAAGCCTTGCATGTCAAGGCCAAGGTAAAGGCCAAGCAGAGATGAAGTGTTGCCTGACTTTCTTGGCTTGTTGAGGAGTTAGTAAAGTCCAGTGATGGGTCTTTCCATTAGAAGCAGATCCTTGGGGCAGTAAAATACCTCTAAAGAGAGGGCTGGTGAAACACCAGGGACCTGTTGGTGCTGTGGATCCATCCCTGGCAGTCCTGAACTAGACAAACACCTCTTGTGCATCCCTCGGAGGTCCCTGCTTTGGACCAGAGGTGAACCAGAAGATTTATTGAGGACTCTTTCAGTACTTTGATGCTATAGTCTTTATGTCTTCCTTTGGGGCTGTGTAAAGCCTCCTATGCCTAACTCAACATTGGGGGAACTGTACCCTGTTTTTTTGGCTAGAAAACACAATCTACTACTGGAGTGGAGGAACAGCAAGTGCCTCCATTGCCTGAAATATCCCAAAATATCCAACACTCCATGTGACTCCAGGCTGATTTTGAGCTAAGCTTTCCTTACTCTGCTCCAGCTGCTGCCCTCAGCTTTACCTGTCTGCCCATCTCCTGCCCCTTATGCCATTGGTTACTGGTCCAGGTCTGCATCCCAGTGACATATGTCTGCTTCAGAAATTCCCTTTGCCCATCAGCTCATGGCAGCTAAAAGTACCCAAAATATGGCAAAAAGGACCCAATGATTCTGCGCTGGGAGTTAGAAGACTGTGTCACCTGTGACACCTAAGAGTGTCTCTGCAACAACCCTTTTCTAGAGATATTAGGGGAAAAGAGATGTACAGATGGAGTTTGATGTACTTTTGAGGAACTCCTTCATGCATTGCCTATCTATGATTGCATTCTTGTCCAGCCTGTGGCCCTGGATGTGATGATGTGATGTGATAGAGGAAGCCACCAAAACTGCATGATGGAGGGAGTCCTTCCTCTCCCAGCTCTGTCCCATGGATGGCTTGGAAAGCAGGTGAAGAAGGCTGCAGAATGCAGTTTTTGTGTAGCTACATAAAGAAATAAACCATTATGGTGGGGACTAATAGTTAATGCTTTAAAATACACAAAGAACAAGGAGGAAAATAACTTTTCAAGTAAGTTTTAAGAGTATAAATAAATTTTGATTTTTAATGCATACAGAAACACAGGCTGATTGCTTCCAAGACTATTTAATCCTGAAGCTTGATCCTTACAGCGACCACTGTCAGAAGTTGTTTTGCATTGGTTATTTTTTGTTGACTGGTGCTACATTTCATTTGCCATGACACTGCTTAGTCTCTTTGTCTGTTGCTTGACTTTCTTGAGTCCTGCTGGAGTTTCCTGGGGTTTTTTTGTGGCCTTGATGTCTCATTAAACTTCTCAAAGGCACCAACATTACAAATTAAGAAGTTGTTAAAAAAGTGCTACTAAGAAAAGCTGTTTGTATAAAAGTGATTTTTGCTCAGTCCTGTATGGCTGGGGGTGTCTCAAACTCCTAAAAATTCCAAGTGTGCTCTGCCTCTGAGGAGATCCCTGTGCAAAATATCTCCTTGCGTGTTAGCATGGCCCTTGAATACACTTGGGTGCTTTCCATGAAGTCCCAGATCTGAAATTGGGTGGAAAGCTGAATATCATAGAATCTTAGAATCATAGAATGGTTTGGGCTGGAAGGGATCTTAAAGCTCATCCAGTTCCAACCCCCCTGCCAGCAGCAGGGACACCTTCCACTAGACCAGGTTGCTCAAAGCTTCATCCAACTTGGCTGTGAACTGGAAAAAAAGGAAAAAAAAAATCTTAGGAAAATTGTCATGACAAAATCTGGACATGTTTGTCCCATGTGGTTATGGAGAGAAAAAGAAAAGCTGCAAACTGAACCTCTGAGCTCTCCCAAATGAAAAAAAAAAGAAAAATAATAATAAAAAAAGAACACAATGTGTTTACAATGAAGTAAGCACCAAGCTCACACTGTTGAGGGCAATCTCATGCCTTTGGGATGGTCTGAGCCGTTGGTGTTGCAGCTTTTCCTCCTGACCCCAGCAGCTCTGGCTAGGGCTGGCAGTGAGCTGAAACCATGGTCGAGGAGAGGACTTGCCCTCCAGCTTTTCTTCGGAGGCAGGGAAGGTAGTTTTCATTGTTTTCCAACGATGAAATTTCCTATTGAAAAATTGAATGCTTCCTTCTTGTGCTTGTGAATGGGACGCCCGGGAAGCAGAGCACACTGGTTCCAATTACCAGCTCAGCAAGGCCAAGTGCTGCAGTCAGGCAAGAATTTATACCTTTTCATACATACTTGAAAAGATAAAACCTTTTCTTTTTTTTTTTTTTTCCTTTTTCCTTCGTTTTTATTTTTTTTTTATATATGTAATGAATTCAAAGCAGGAGCCCAGCCAGCCCAGCTGCCTTTGATTTGTTCTCATATTAATATTTTATGTCTGAATATGTGCCTAATCGCTCAGATTAGTCAAACTTGCTACTTCTGTTGGGCCAAAAAAGAAAACAGTCCCAAGGAATGCAGGCTCATTCCTTGCTCCCCTTCACATCATCTCTAGGGATGGCTTGTTTATGTCTGGGATTTTCCTGGAAGATGACCTACTTGTTAGCATGTCTGCAGGGAAAGCTCAGAGTGGTTAATATCAATCCAACCCAAAAGTGGCATCACGAGATCATCAGGAAGGG
>NW_010290506.1:10995-15237 GCF_000700745.2 Antrostomus carolinensis | reverse complement strand
AGTATTGTGGGTGCATGAACAGGAGTGTAGCTTCCCTTCAGTGGTGTGTCCCACACACATTG
Source organism: Antrostomus carolinensis (assembly GCF_000700745.2). Classification (NCBI taxonomy): domain Eukaryota; kingdom Metazoa; phylum Chordata; class Aves; order Caprimulgiformes; family Caprimulgidae; genus Antrostomus; species Antrostomus carolinensis. The sequence continues at coordinate 15,175 of NW_010290506.1, read as the reverse complement.
AATGCTGTAGAGCACATCTGGGATTTTTTGCTGTCCCGTGGAGTTACTGCTCCTCCATTAATGTCCAGTGTTTTCACTTGCTGCCTGGGCAAGATTTTCATGTGGAAAAAGATGTTTCTTGAGATACATCGGTCTATGAGCTACAGGGAAGGCAGGCAGGAACAATATCTTATCAACCATGAAGGATGGGGGTGTCATTAGAAACTGGAAGGGGGCTCAGGAGATCAGGGATTGATTCCCACCTTGGGCACAGCTTTTCTGTGCAGCATTTCATGGCATCACAGAATCCCAGAATTGCCTCGATTGGAAAAGCCCTTAAAGATCATCAAGTCCAACCATGAACCCAACACTGACAAGTCCCCGACTAACCCATGTCCCTCAGCACTATGTCTACATGACTCTTCAATCCCTCCAGGGATGGGGACTCCACCACTGCCCTGGGCAACCCCTTCCAATGCCTCAGAACCCTTGCAGCAAAGAAATTCTTCCTCACATCCCATCTCAACTGCCCTGGCCACAACTGGAGCCCATTTCCTCTTGTCCTGTCCCTTGGGCCTTGGTTGAACAGACCCACCCCCACCTCTCTCCACCCTCCTCCAAGGGACTTGCACAGAGCCACAAGGTCTCCCCTCAGCCTCCTTTTCTCCAGGCTCAACACCCCCAGTTCCCTCAGCCACAAGGGAACTCAGCACACTTGTGCTCCAGACCCTTCCCCAGCTCCGTTGCCCTTCTCTGGACACGCTCCAGCACCTCCATGTCCTTCTTGGACTCAGGGGCCCAACACTGAACCCAGCACTCCAGCTGCGGCCTCACCAGTGCCCAGGGCAGGGGGAAGAGAACTTCCCTGCTCCTACTGGCCACACTGGTGCTGATCCAGGAATTTCTTACACTGTGTCTGGATGACATTACGCCACTAGTAAACTGCCTTCCACAATGTGTCTGTGTAACCCATTTGAGGTGGGAACTCTTTTGATGTGTCTCTCTGCAGTGCCTGAGGTTCAGTGGTGCTGCCCTTGCTTGGGGCCATAAGTTGCCTGCAAACCAAATACTCATGCTGGCAGTGGTAAGAAATTTGTGGTATGAGGCTCTTTCTCTTGGTCTAATTGATCATAAGAAGACTTGTTTCCAGTGAGGAAGATTTCCTGATCATGTAGTGGTGCATCTGTTTGTTAATTCCAGTGGATCATCCAGTCTGTCCTGAAGCCCATGCATGCTTGCTTCTGCAAGTCCTTGGGCAAGGAGTTCTGCAGGTCCACCATCTGCTGCAGGGAAACCATCCCTGTTATGCTTGTCTTGAACCTCCTGCTAGCTTAATTTGGTGGCCCTAGGTTAATGAAGGGAGACTGGCAGTAAGCATAAGATGTAGCTGTTGAACCAACTGATGGCTTGTTTCATTGTAAGCCTATGAAGGACCGGTCTCCTCCAGGCACCCCAGTAGACGGCAACCGGGAGGGAGCAGAAGCACTGGTTTTAGGGACTCGCCCTGAGCAGTGGTCTATATGTGTAGGCCATCATGGGAGATAATATGGCTGCCTGAGGGTAAAAGAGGCCAGTTGGTGAAGGGGGAGCAGAAGAGGGGTGGGCATATAACTATTATAACAACATGATATAGAATCACAGACTGGTTTGGGTTGGAAGGGACCTTAAAGCTCATCCAGTCCCAACCCCCCTGCCAGCAGCAGGGACACCTTCCACTAGACCAGGTTGCTCAAAGCCTCATCCAACCTGGCCGAGAACACTTCCAGGGAGGGGGCATCCACAACTTCCTTGGGCAACCTGTTCCAGTATCTAAGTCCCATATATTAAGTCTCATATATTAAGTCCCATTTTCAATTCCAAGCATTGAAAGGGAGTAGAACCACTGAATCCAGGTGTTGGGATGGGTGTAGCTGCCTGGTTTATTTCTACAGGAACATGCACCAGTGCTCCTCATCTAGACAAAGCCATGAGGAGCACCAGCACTGCTTGCTCCTCCAGGACCTCTTCTCCCCAGACTTTTCCCTGCCTTTGTGGGCAGAGTGGCTTACCCAATTTTCAGGCAGTGCTGGCTGTATCCTGCAGACGGGTCCATAGGCTCCAGCTCTGCATGTTGCCATCTGCAGATACCTGACAGAGCACAAAGACCTCATTGAGGTGGCTAGTTTGAATACACCCCTTCCAGGGCACACTTAAGGCAGGCAGTGCTACTCCAGGACCAGGCTGTTGCATCTCCACGTTCTTCTTGATATGTAAAATGAGAGCATGCACCTCTGTTATTGTTTGCATCCTGGTGTCACCTACAGATCTCCAAGCAGGATCTCTGCTCTCCTGCAGGGTTACACAAAGCCTCAACTCAGCCAAAGCTTGCCCTAAAGAGATGGTAGTTTAAGACAAGGGGTGTCAGGCAGATGTAACTAGCTGGAGGAGAATGAAAAAATAATGATCCTGAATGGGCTATGGGAGATGCAGAGGTTCCCCCACACGCAAAGTAGCTTATAGTACATATGGAAATGTTACTTATACATCTATATGATTGCAAAAGATGCAGGTTGTTCAGTTGTGTTATTGGGAAATAGTACAAGATCATTAGGAGTGAGCTAGAATGGGAACACCTGGAGGGGCAGAGTTAAGGGTGATTATGTAGCCCAGCCCTGGCGTTTCTTCACTTTGGAGAGCTACCCGGCATAATTTCATCATAGATTTATATACAGCTAATTGGCACATAGTTTGATATGCAAATAAAGCCATCATAAATATCAGACAAAGATTTAAAGCTGTGCTCTCCACTGTCATTGCTACAATCCTTGCTTTTCTGGTCAGTCTAATCTACTCGATTACTCCTTTCATCATCTTGTGTTTTGAAGATGTGGTATCTCTTTCAAAGAACATCTGTCAGACATATATTAATTAGTTAATTTTTCTGCACGGAATGAAAAAAACAAGGGTGGGGAACCCAGAGCCCTGAAGATCAGATGCAGTACGTGGCCAAGTAATTATTTTGGGGTAATGTGAAGATGTGTCATGTGTGACCTGCGCTCGGTCTATTAAGGCCTCTCTAGCTCTTGGCAAGAACGGGTTTCCTCGCAGAGATACACAGTTTATGCTGCAGATTGATGTGAAATTTTCTTAATGTAGATAACAGAACATCTGTAGTAGACACCATTGAGATGTCACTTCCAGACTGAGCTTTCTAGGTCAAGGATGCTACAGGCAATGGTGCTGTAGCTACATCATCATGGTTTTAATTCAGAAGATTAAGCCAGAGCAGTTTAAGAATGGGAGAAAGTGTGGACAGAGTCAATACTTTTGTGTTTAAGGACAAATTGAAAGCCTAGACTTGTTTGCTGGTAACATCAAAGGTTGTAGCTAGCTTGGGATGCCTGGATGCTTTTTATCTGGTTTACCCTGAGGACCAGATTTATTGGGATATTTGAGTTATGACCTTGGGTGAGTGTCTTTTACTATCACTGTGATTTTTTTAATCAGATACGTTTCATGCAATTTCAGGAAATATGTTTTATGTCAAGGGACTATAACTTTTTTTAATCAGATACGTTTCATGCAATTTCAATATGTTTTATGTCAAGGGACTATAACCAGATGTGTCGTCAATATGCACAGTAATATTCTTTCAGTTCAGCTGGAGAAGAGGTTGGTGTGTAATTTTGGGGCCAAATCCAGACCTGGCAGCAGTGCAGAGGAGTGAACTGAAGCAGAGTAATGGCAAGTGTAAACACAGGGCAGGAAATCCCAAAGGGTGTCAGTCGTGGTGGAGCATGTCTCTCCATCAGAGACCTTTGGAAATCATGCTAAGGCATGGTCCTCTGTGTCACATCCCTCCTTGACATTTCCAGTTCTCCAGGGATGAGGTGTCCCCACACTCACCAGGCAGTCACCAGCCTGGGTGCTCCATTTCTCACCCTATTTGGGACAGCTGCCCCTGGAGACTGGACATCAAGGGTCTTCCTGTTGGCATTCCATACATTGTAATATGCTTTCAGAAGGATGAGCGTTGCATTTCAGGTTGCACCAAAGCTATGTTTGACTTCCAGCATCTATCTTTACAGGCTTCCAGTCCTCCTGATAACATGTTGGGTGTGGGCTACTAACCTATCCCTGCAGGAGCAACCTTACTTGTGTTTTCCTTTTGGAATAAAGATAAGAGAACATCCCTTATCCCTTCTTTTTCTCCTCCCCCCCC
>NW_010290506.1:0-10985 GCF_000700745.2 Antrostomus carolinensis | reverse complement strand
CCCCCCCTTTTTGTTTTGTTCTTTTTTCCACCTCCTCCTTTGTACCTTTTTTCTTCATCCATTCTCCTGCAGAGCTGAACTCCACTGAAGCATGAGCTCTCCCAGGGGTTAAGGGGGTTGAAGCCTGTAAGCTGAACTCTGAGAGCTGTATCTTTTCCCAGAGGGGTGAGAGGGGGCCTGGAAGCTGATCCCTGGGGGTGACAGGAGGCGTGGAAGTCAATAACTGGTGTGAACCCTCAAAAGAAACACTTTTTTGTTGGTGGTGGTGGATGTTTCATGTACTGCATCCAGCTCTTGGGTCCTCAGCACAGGAAAGACATGGACCTGTTGGAGCAGGTCCAGAGGAGGGACACAAAAATGATCAGAGGTGATGGAAAAGCTCTGCTGTGAGGACAGGCTGAGAGAGTTGGGGCTGTTCAGCCTGGAGAAGAGAAGGCTCCGGGGAGACCTTATTGCACCTTTCAATACTTGAAGGGGCCTGTAAGAAAGATGGTGACAAACTTTTTGTCAGGGCCTGCAGCAACAGGACAAGGGGTGATGGTTTTAAACTAAAAGAGGGGAGATTTAGACTAGATGTAAGGAAGAAATGTTTTGTGTTGAGGGCGGTGAGACACTATACCAGGGTGCCCATCCCTGGAAACATTCCAGGTCAGGTTGGATGGGGCTCTGAGCAACCTGATCTGGTTGAAGATGTCCCTGCTCACTGCAGGGGGGTTGGACTAGATGGCCTTGAAAAGTCCCTTCCAACCCAAACCAGTCTGTAATAGATGTAATTAGGTGGTGAACTGCTGGTGGGTACTAAAGTTTTCAAAAAAAATGCATCATTTTCCTCCACCTGCCCAGCCTAATAATCACAAAACTGCCTTGAGGAGAAAGGGAAAGGATGCTCATCATCAGCTGGGGATCTATATAATATAAATTATCTATATAAATCTATATAAATCTAAAACACTATATAATTAAATTCACAGTAAAGTCACAACACTGGCAATGTTAGGCTGATGATTTTTTTCTTGGTGCTCGTGGTTTATTTCCCTTGCTTCATGAAATAAAACCTACCGAAGTGTCGGTGGTGAGCTCCCATCTATCTGTTCTCATACTTCCAGCCGCTTCTGCTTGAATTATTCATGTTTGGTAAGTGATCTGCAAACAGCTCCTGTGATCTCCCTGTGATCTGTGTGTGTATGTGAGACTCACCCTGCTTAGGTCAGGGCATTTTCTTGTTTCCTTCCTCGCGGCAGGGAGTCTGTGGGAATCTCCAGATTACTCACCACCTCTTTCTGAATAACCAAGCCGTATATTTATTATTTATGCGGTATGGTTTGTTCAGCTGTCCTAGGCACACGGTGTTGTCACTGGATAAGCAAGTGTAGACTCCGTGCAAACATCTGTAGCTGTTGCTTGACAAATCCTATTGTATAAATAATATTAAGCAGCTGCAGAGGCCCTTGTAGGGCAAATAACCTGATAAGTGGAGGCAGCGCTGCCAGCTTCTCACCCAGTGTAGGATGCATTGCACCTGCATGTGTGTCTCAAAAGAGCTTTACTGAGCTGTTTTTTTTTTTAATATACTTATATGTGTGTTTGTATACCTATATATGTTTTATGCGTTTGCTTGTTTTCTACAGTCTCTGTATTCTGTGTTTATTTTAATTTTTTATAACTTCTTTTTATTTGTTCTTGGAAAGAGGTTTGTAAAACTAGTGAGAAAGGCAGTTTATGGTGTTTACTTTGCAATCCATATCATTAGTAAAACAGGCTGTATGCTCACCTGTGCCAGCACACACACCTCAGGAAGATCTCAGATCTCCAGTATCACCTACTTCATCCCAGCATACTGCGACAAACCAGTCTGCATTTTGGGATGAGGACTGGAATGCTTCAGGAATTCATCACCAAGTGGAGCTGGAGCAAGGCAAGGCTCAGCAGAGAGACAGGGACCCCCCATAACCCCTTTGCCAGCTGGGGGGTAGCTTTGGGTGAAGAAACCTCAGTTGAGGGTACCTTCACCCCTTTGGGTGAAAAAAGCTCTGTTTAGGGTACCTGTTTTTATGCAGTACCCCTGAGGAAGAGCTATGCCTTGCCTAGGATGTCCCTTAACTACAGTATAACTGGAATACAGTAGTGATTTTGTTAAAATACCCTGCCTCTCTGCATTCTGGAAAGAAGATTTTTCTATTAAACCTTAGGGAAATTATTGGTCTTGTTAACTAGCGTAGAAGTAATGAACCACAGCAGGGTTACTCAAGAGATTTGGGTCCTGGCTTTGTAAGACTGCATTGTTTCTTTAAATGAGAGAAATAATTTAAGCAAACAAATGAACAAAGAATTTCTGGAAATTAAAGTATGGTAAAAATGGGATGATTTGCTCATCCTCTTTTTAATAGGAGCAGTGCAGTGAACAATTGCATGTTAGACCTCAGAAATCTATCCATGGTAACTAGTCACAGGAGAGAAAAATAGACAGCCTGCCACCAACTTGGTATTAAAGTTATATTTTTTGGTTTTTTCCACAGTTGTGGGCCAGTCAGGGACTTTCCATGAGCAATCAGCATGGCAGAAATCCCCTTCTGCTTTGTACCAGCCACCTCCACTGAGCAGTGAAAGATCTGATGCTGCTCTTGGCTTTAGTGAGTTTTGATCCCAGTTTCCAGTGGGATCAGGCTAGAGCAGTCCCCTCCTGCCCAACACATCCCAGTAGACCAGGAGTATGGCTGGGTGATATCCCCTTGTCCCTCCCACCCCATGGCTGAAGCTTGCTTGTGATGGGGTCTGGTGGAGGAACCTCACCTTTGGTTTCATCACCTCTACAAGGTGCTGGATGTTAAATACCCAACTGGGTTTGGGGTCTGTGTAAGGCCTGCAATATCCGTGCAGCTCTGGGTAAGTCCTGCAAGAGCCTGAAAGAAGGACAGAAAGATGCTGCCAGGCTGGAGTTCATCCAAAAATAAATAAACCAGAAATACTGGGCCTTCAGGCTCAATCGTCTGTTCCTCAAAAGACATTTTTGGAAGGGATCACTGTGCTTTTTGTTCTTCCATTAGGCGAGTGAGGAGAGAGCATTGTTTTCCTCCCCTCATCCATTACCCTTATAGGGGAAGAAGAAGGAGGACTTGGCCACCCCTCGCTGAACATCTCAAGGGACCTCCAAAGACAAAGGGCTGTATGGAGAAAAAGTGCCGTCATCCTGTCCCCATCATCCTCTTCCCTCCCTTCACCCTGTTCTTGGCAGGGCTGTGCCCGCCCGGGGCTGGCGTGCCGCGTGTCACTGCCAGCCAGCAAGGAACACGAAGGGGTGTTCCTAGGCTTCCACCCTGGAAACCCAGCAAGATTCTCTTATCTCTAGGTTTATCACTTCCCGTAGACTTGGCAAGGCAACCCTAGAGTTTGTCTTGTCTTCTGCCAGGGAGGTGTGTTAGCTCCAGGATGGTGTTGACAATATCTATGTCCATGTGTGATGGGTTGGATAAAGCAGTACTCCTGAGGAACATCATTTTGATGTTCCTGGATATGGACCAAAGCTCTGTGGATGCATCCATCCTGGTGTAGTTTCTCTCCTGTGTGCTGCAGGCGTCCATCCTTCATCTGCAGAGAATGTCTGTGGGTTGGAGAGCATCTCCCCAGCCCTGATCTGTGTGACCCTTGCGTTAGCAGCCCGTACAGGAATAAGCATGTGGAGCTGGGATGTTTGTTTCTTTTTTAATTACAGGTTGTATAGGGTTTTTTATAAAAGACTGGACTAAGACCAACCTATCTTGTTTTGCCCAGGCTCCAAGGCTGACCCTGCTGAGAGCCCCTGAGATACTGAACTCTATAGGAGCGGAGACGACTTGACTGCACTCAGCACCTTTCAGGATCAGGCCCTAGGTAATTATTCTAATTTTCTGCCTGGATGATGGGTGAAATTTGATGTTCTGGGATATGCAGACCATTTGAAATTACATTCCTAGTTGTCACTCCATGAATCCGTGGATTTTCTTTTTCTTTTGAAGGTCGTCACTCTGTAGATCAATGGTTTGACACTACAATAATAACCACTGTTCCCTCAAAAATAAAACAATGTTATCTCCCTTACTTCCACAGGGGAAATCATAGAATTGTTTGGGTGGGAAGGGACCTTTCAAGGCCATCTAGTCCAACCCCCCTGCAATGAGCAGGGACATCTTCAACCAGAGCCCCGTCCAACCTGACCTTGAATGTTTCCAGAGATGGGGCATCTGCAGTTTCCCTGGCAACCTGAATTGCTGGCAGTGGTCACCAGCTCTTCTACTTGGGAAGTTCTCCTGAACTGAACTTGCAGAAAGCTCTAAAAACAAGCCAAAAAAACACCCCAGGTTTTCACTCCCATCAGAAGCAATAAAAGGCTTAAAATGTCAATATTTGTGGGCAAGGTTGCTTGTTCAGGTCAGACTTTTAAGAAGGGCTCATAACCTACAACTGCAGGAGCCTGCTTTTTAAAATAAATCTAGGAACTGTGTTTTACAGAGAAATAAATGGTGAAAATCTTATTTACCCGGGTTCACAGCAGCTGCATTCTCTCCTCCAAAACTGTCCTGGTTGTTGTGCCTTTGAGAAACTTCAAACCTGTGCTCCAAGGTGGGATAGATGGAAATCAGAGAGCCTAGGGACATGTGTTACCCTGCTGTGCATCCTCGTGGAGGTGCGGTGTCAGACCAGTACCTTGCTCGGGTGAAGATGGGCAGGGTTTGACCCAAGATTTGTTCTTCCAGCTCAAACTCAGAGTGTGAGCTTGAGAAGTGAGGATCTCAGGGGTGAGTTTTCAGAGGAGTAAGAAGGAAGCCAGCAGGATGCTGTGGATGTTACTCTGAAAAGCTAAGGATGAAGGATTTCCTGTAGGGTTGGCTTCCTGAGTGAGATTATATTCCTTACGACATTATCTAAGCCGATAAAAATATCATCCAACAGAGAGTTATGGTTTTTAATCCCCTCTGCTGGATTTTTCCTCCCAATAAATTGGTTAATAAAAACCAGATTCCCACTGATTTTGGCGGAGGTTAAAGCCCAGCTCTCAAGATCAGGGTGGCATGAGGACAGATCGTGTGCCGCTGGCTGCTCTCCCAGAGCATCCTCGCTCCGTGTGGGAACAGAGGGCTATTCTTCATCCCTTGCAGCTCTGTACAGTGACATTTTCGGGACTCAGGCCTGAGGACTTTGACTGGGTTGTTTCCTGTTTTAACAATCTCCATTTCTAATACTCTATGCACAGCAGGGAATTAAAAAAAAACAACAAACCCCAATCCACCCCATATCCTTCTCTCTTGTGGTGGGTGGTGGGGAGCTAAGCTCACTTTTCCGATGGGGAGGGAGAAGACATGGGTGGTGAAACAGGCTCAGAAAGTGAAAGAAAGGAAAATGAAGAATGAGGAAGAAGAAATATGTTCACTGTCAGGGCTATGGTGTGATATTTTTCCCCATCCACGCTGAATTTGTGAGGATGGGGTGCTTTCTCGGTGCCGAAGCTCATACACTCTGTGTTTAAACCACTGCAGTCAAAGCCTGGAGAGTAGCTAAAACAAAATGTCACAGGTCAAATGGATGTTTTACAATCAATCAGAGTGCAGTGTAAATCCTGGGGAAGGAAATAACCCACCAAACATCCACCAGCCCCGTGTCTGCATCCCCTATCCCAACCTACTAGGAGGACCTACACCTGCATCAGCATCCCAAAACTTTCTGCAAGCAGCATCCTCTCCCCAGTAAATTTTTATACAAATATAACACTATCAGATGCAGGTTTGATCTAGGTGATTAGGAGGATCAAGATGTTCCTTCAGGTGAGCATGGTAGGAGAGAAAACATCTGCTTGTTGAGGAGCCTGGGCTGGAGGCTCATCCTAAACCCCTACAATTTCAGCTGTGAACTGGTCTTTGCTGCTCTGAATTCAGAGGATTTGGATAGGCAACGCTCCTGGGGAGCATCAAGGTAAGCGCCTCTCTGCCATCGCTTCACCCCGTCCCTCACAGAGTCCCCTCGAGGTTTCAGCGTGGCCAATTGCTTTTCAGTGTGTTGTAACCTGAAAATAAAGATAGATAAAGGCAAAATGTTCTGGGAGCGATGCCAAGCCAAAGGCACTGAATTATTAAGAGATCCGTATCTGGATAACAGATTTATACTCTTTTAACAACTTATAAGAGAAAATATGGTGTTTGCAGGATCAGATTTGGATCATCCTAAGAAATAGAGCTCTCCTTTTAAAATTGTATAGCTTTTATTATTATTATTTTGATAATAATAATAATATTTCCCCAGTTAAGCCATTTATGAGAATATTATTTGTGTAGGAACTGGAAATGAACCTGAAATGATCAGCGTATTTTTTTAACAGCACTTTACAAGTCACTCAGCATTAGAAAAGGTACAACTATCTGTCAAAGCAAGGCTTGGGGATAAAATAATTAGAAATCACACAACCATAGCAAAGGAAGATTAGTGCTAAAATTAGAAGCCATAAAGTTGTTTTTAGATTAGACTGGAATCTGGGCAGGCTGTTTTATTGTACTGTGTCGCTTGAGAAAATGCAAGGTGAGCAGTGTGAATTGCCTGCGTTTGGTTGTGTTGCAATGGAAATGCTGTTGCTAATGTTAGGTGGGATGATCTATGAGATAATTTTCAGGGAAATCCTTAGGGAATGGAAGTACAATCCACTGTGAGAGATGACGAGCTGCTAGAGGAGCTGGATTTGATGCTGGGTTCTTCTTTCTGTGGATGTGGGTGATCTGAAAGGACTTTATCTTGGACTCAATGATCTTAAAGGTCTTTTCCAATCTAGGCAATTCTGTGATTCTGGGGGTGAACTGTAAGGCTGGTCTGCTCCTAGTTTTGTTTCGGGGTTGTAATGGCCAAATGCCTACATTGCATCCAGAAACCATGGTGGGATGGCTGTGGGTGCAACTCGGAGCTGCTGTGATCCTGAGACCCAAGCTGTCTCTTTGAGGCCAGATAGCAACATTAGATGGGGCATAGCCCATGCAACTTCATCACTTCATCTGTCTACTGGAGTTCCTTATGTGTGAACAGGAATGAATCCTCTGTCAAAGGAGGGCCACAAAAATAGTCAGAGGACAGGCTGAGAGAGTTGGGGTTCAGAGGACAGGCTGAGAGAGTTAGGGCTGTGCAGCCTGGAGAAGAGAAGGCTCCGAGGAGACCTTCTAGCAGCCTTTCAATACTTGAAGGAGCCTATAAGAAAGATGGGACAGACATTTTATCAGGTCCTGCAGCGACAGGACAAGGGGTGATGGTTTTAAACTAAAAGAGGGGAGATTCAAACTGGATGTAAGGAGGAAATGTTTTATGCTGAGGGTGGTGAGATCCTGGCCCAGGTTGCCCAGAGAGGTGGTAGGTGCCCCATCCCTGGAAACTTTCAGGCTGGTCAGGGCTCTGAGCAACCTGGTTAGGGTTCCTTCTAACCCAAACCATTCTGTGATTCTATGATTCTCTGTGCTTGGGGGGACAGCATGACTGGGGATTTGCTTCTCCCTTTGTGGAGGTGCTGGGAGCATCTCCTTGCTGCGGTGGGTTGGCTTGCAAGGATCTGCCACCATGCTGGGTCACAGATGGCTTTTTGGGAAAGAAGCAGCCAAAAGTCTGTCCCAGTTGGTGTGCAAGGACTCGTAGTGTGGCTGGAGTAGGATGGAGAAAGGGACAAGGAGAAGTGATATGGGACAGCTCAAATGTGATAAGTGGCTGGACAGACTGAGCCCTTCAGTCTAGGGGAGAAGGAGCTGAGGAGGTGTCTAAGTGGGGTGTGTAAACCCTACGTGGTGTGGAAGTGGATAGGGAAGAGTTATTTGTAGTGTCTCACAGAACAAAAGCTAACGAAGAACCATGAGATGATTGGGCAGAGCCCTTAAAGAGGAGGACATGCTCTTTTATAAAACATGTAATTAAACTGTGGACCTCCTTGCCACAGGATGTTGTGGATGCCAGAAGTATAAATGGCTTCAAAAACTGATGAAGGAAATTTGAGGAGGAAAGGTCCATTAAGTGCTGTTAGCACATTGCTGCAGGTACAGCCACTGGATTGGGAAGCATCTTGACTGCTTTACCAGCCATCAGGAGCATATACCTGGAGAAGTACTCCGTGTGTGCCCTGTTTTGTACACTCTTTGGTCATCCTTAGAGCTGGGATCTTGGGCTGCAAGACCTCAGGTATCTGCTCTGGTGTTGAAACTGATTGATGCTGGTGGAGGACAAGGAAAGCTGCATCTACTGTCCCTCTCTGCTGGCCTTCCCGTGGCAAATGCACACCCATACCTGTAGATCAGACATCACCAAAAGGGGTTGAGTAGGTGTTATGGGGCATGATATTCCCTGGTTTATCACCAAGCCTTCCCCTGAGAGCTGGCTAACTCCCATGTGCCCGGCCAAGGCATCCGTACAGGTCCAGATGGGTTAAGATCCTCCAGGGAAAATGTCCTACCACCAAATTCCTCCCAAGTCCAAGTGAGCATCCCAAGAGGGTATAGGGCAGGGGGGATCCAGCGTGTTCCATGTATACATGCCTTCAGAGAAAAAGTCTCTTGACACTGAGAGGCTTTCTGATGTAGTTGGAAAGGTTGTAACATGAGCGAGAGGTTGGAGGACAAGGTCCAGCACATCCAGGTGTTTTCACCACAGAGGTGACCAGGTAAAGGTCCCTATCATCCAGAGAAAGGTGAATTCTTCAGGGCTGGTGCCTTGAAATGGAGAGTGGGGGATTTCTGAGAGAGAAGCCTGAACTTTGTGGGATGTGCTGCCTAAATATGGACACAACTGGGCAAAGCCCTTCTCCTGATCCCACCAGAGAAAGGGAAAATGAAAGGGTCTGTAGGTTCCCTCCTGATTGGGAAGCACCAGCACCTCTGTGACCACCGGCAGCATCTTTTCAGCACCTGTATTTCCCAGTGCCTGCAGTGGGGAAAGTGGAGTTGAGCAGACTGCCCACTCCCCCTGAAACTTTCCCCGCCGTGCCTCCAGCTCTGTGAAAAGCAAGACAACTCTTCATTGACTCTTTGTAGCCCATGAACAGAGCCTTGGAAAAGTCCTGGCAGCTGGAACTTTACTAATTCCAACTAATGACTCCGAAATAACTGACTGAGGGGAACAATTGGGCACCATCAAAAGGTGCAGACAAAAGAAATGCAGTGTATTGTAATAGCAAATTTGGAGCTGAATTTGATCTGATGGAGAAGCTTTCATATTCAGGGCATTTCACAACCCTTTGCAGAGTAATGAGCTGCATGCTGATGGTGGGTGGTGGAGTGGTCTTTATATGCCCTACAATAGCTGGTATGGCCTGTGGAGGAGGACCTGCTCATGGTGGGAGAGGGGATGGTGGCAGGGATGCTGGGGTTATCCTGTGCTTTCCTGTTTTTTCAGTGCTGTTAGATCTCTAGCTAGCATTTGGATGGGTACTGGAGGTGATCAGGCAGGACCTCTCTGTGATTTCTTTCTTTGTTGCCCTGATGCTTCTGTGTCTGTAGCTGGGATGTGCCCTGCTGTGTGTCTGTCTAGTAGAAGTCCATTGGTGCTTTGGGTTGGATATGCTGGGGAAACATGGGATAAACAGGAGTTGTTTTGGAAGGACCAAGTGGCTTGAGGCACCCATGACAGACTGTGAGATGGGGAGATGGGATTATTCTTTCTTAACACTGACCCAGAGAGGTGGTAGAAGCCCCATCCCTAGAAACATTCCAGGTCAGGTTGGACGGGGCTCTGAGCAACCTGATCTGGTTGAAGATGTCCCTGCTCACTGCAGGGGGTTGGACTGGATGACCTTGAAAGGTCCCTTCCCATCCAAACCACTCAATAATTCTATGACAAAACTGACTGGGATTCCTCTGTTGTCCTGATGTTTCTGTGTCCGTAGCTGAGATGGACCTGCTGTGTGTCTATCTAGCAGCAGTTCATCAGCACCCTAAGCTGGGCTTGCTGTGGAAATGTGGTTTAAACAGATATATTTTTGTAAAGGACAGAGCAGCTTGAGGCACCCAGGACAATCTGTGAGATGGGATTATTTCCTTCTTGAAATGGTGCAGAAGTCCCTAGGTGTACCTGTGGATCTGCTCATCTTGGCATCACTCAGAAGCTCAGGCAGCTTGGCCTGAAGGACTGGGAAAGCCTCTCCATGCTCTAGTCTCTAAAACACAAACAACTGAGCTACTTCATCCTCCCAGGAATGCAACAATATCAGTGTCTGGTCCTGTGGATTTACCTGGGCCCATGGACCTGCAGGTCCTTCACATGTAGCGCTGCACTCTTGATGGGCTCATTCATTTTCTCTGCCTTTCTTTTATCTTTGGGGAAATGAAGGTGGAGAAACATGTTCTGAGTCACATGAGAATCCCTTGGCACAGCTGGGAATAGACCTTGGCCTGCCAGGTCACTGGCTGGTCCTCTAATTTTGCGGTCTCCATGATAGTCTTGTGAAAAGGCCCACATACGACTTCAGCTCTTTAATTTTAGCTAAGCCAGAATAGCCCTGACACAGCTGTGTGAGCAGATCTCTTAGTCCCAAAACCATTTTTGTGGTAGAGATGTTTCTTGGCCCTTGCAAGGAGAGGAAAAGGTTAATTGCATTTTTTTTCTTTTTTTTTTTTTTCCTCTCTCTTTTTCTTTTTCTTTTTTTTTTTTTTAAAAAGAGGAAATAAATGTACCTACCCCACCCTAAGGGGACTGCACAAATCTGTCAGCCCTCGGTGGGTGGGGGCAGGCAGCTGGGCTGTGTTAAGGAAGTAGCCCTTGGGAGGGAAAGGGGTTGGGGGTATGGGTGGGGGGGCTTGGCTGCCTGCCTGGTGCTGCAGGGAGGGAGGAGGATGCTGCACCAGGCTGTATTTGGAGAGCCCAGGCTGTGACGCTGTCTGCAGAGCCATGGGGACCCTGCCCCAGTAAACCCATGGCAAGGGCTGCCTGGAGAACGAAAGGAGGAGATTCTGGGGTGGTGGATTCAGTCAGGATCTGCTTGGGGACCCCAGGAAGAGGAGGCA
>NW_010290505.1:0-12404 GCF_000700745.2 Antrostomus carolinensis | reverse complement strand
AAACCTGCATGAATCCAGATACTAGCCACCTTGAGAACCAAGATATAAAATGTTCTTTGATGTTCTATTCATTAGATCCATTGGTAAGTGGAAGATAGATTTAAGAGGAAAATATATTCAAATAACAAATTAGGCTTCAAAGACACAGTAGGAAAAGCAATTGTTCAAGTATTTTACCTGCTCTCTGATTTTTTTAAAAAAGTAGAATTCAAAAGAAAAATAATAATGGTAAGGAACATTTTCTGAGGGCAAAAATAAAATGTCTTTCATACAGACAATTTTACATAACAATGATCATGATACAGATAGGAGCAGAAGGCTCTGTTCCGTGTTGTCAAATATTGGCTAAAACATGAAGTGAGAACAAAAATGGAACGTCAGCAAAAACGACAGACACAACTTTAAATTAAAATGTGTTTCTGAAGTACACTCATTCCTTTATACAGTGATCTAAATGAGTATTGTTGAATTTTCATTAGTTGATAGAAACCTTAGGCCATGTGAATAGTGTTAAAAATCCAGCGACAGTCTTCAGAGCAGCTTTTCTGGTTATATCATGAATCTCTCATTAAATTTATGTTTATGCCTTGTAATTAAAGCTTTTTTTCCCCCATTTTCCATGTTTTAAAGTCAAACTTGCATGTTCGCAGACTTACAAATTCAAGAGTTGGGGCTGTTCAGCCTGGAGAAGAGAAGGCTCCAGGGAGATCTTATAGTGGACTCCCAATACCTGAAGGGGGCCTACAAGAAAGCTGGGGAAGGACTTTTCATAAAGGCAGTTAATGACAAAACAAGGGGAAATGGGTTTAAGCTGAAAGAGGGGAGGTTTAGATTAGATATTAGGAAGAAGTTCTTCACTGTGAGGGTGGTCAGACACTGGAACAGGTTGCCCAAGGAAGCTGTAGATGCCCCCTCCCTGGAATTGTTTAAGGCCAGGCTGGATGAGGCTTTGAGCAACCTGGTCTAGTGGAAGGTGTCCCTGCTGATGGTAGGGGGGTTGGGACTGGATGAGCTTTAAGGGCCCTTCCAATCCTAACCATTCTATGATTCTATGATTACAGCAGGCTCAATGAAGCACATCATTAGGTGGTTTCGATATACAACCTCCAGCACGCTCTCAGGTTGTCATTTTCAACAAATTAATTATTTCAGTCTGAGATCTTATCACCTTGCTACTTACTCTTCTGGCTAGATAACTTCAAGCCTCTCATACACCACAACTGAGCAAATACTCTGCAAGGATTCTTACACTGTGTTCTCCTTAGATCACTAACTGTTTCACCTCAATTGCTGTAACATTTCACTGTGCTGTAGAAAAGGTCTGTACTTTTTCCCATTAGAAATCCATCAAACACAGCTTATTTTACATACTTCAGATTAGTCAAATCTGAAAATCCTTTCCACCACCATTGCTCTCAAAGGACTGTTTACTCGAAAATACTGCTAGGGTGTTAAATCCTCCTTATAAGTTTTGAGACAGATATATGTATTTATGGGGGAAAAATACAATCATGCAGTAGTTCTTTATGAAGGGCTGTAAGTACTGAACAGTCAAAGCTTGTGTTTTCCATAAGGCTGATTCTGTGAAGGAGAAGGAGAAGTAAAACCAAGTTAAAGGCCAATAAGAACTGAATTCATTTAAAACTCCCTAAAGTTTTATCAGATAAATGATTTAGAAATGATACAAAAAAACAGACTACCTATATCTTTTACAAAGACAATAAACATCCATGATACTGCTCTGTAACTCACTTCTTCATGGTTTTGTATCTTCTTTCAAATTAAATTTTTCAGAACTTATTTCCAGCACATTCTTTGTCAGAACTGCGCCTCTTCCTCAGTGAATTTCTAGGTACATCAGCCAAAGTGATTCTAAATACGTACCTTTGTATAGTGAAACCTGGGATATTTTAAAAACAAAACCAAATTGCCTTTCAGCAACTTCTTGAGAAGTGGCCGAATGTCACCTGCTGATGGGAAGTAGAGAATATTTTGTTCTTTTGCTTCTGCACATGGCTTTGCTTTGTTTCTTTTAAACTGCCTTTGTCTCAACCCACGAGTTTGAAGTTCTCGTTCCATCTTATTTTCTCCCCTCCCTATCCTGCTGAGGAGGGGGGTGATAGAGCAGCTTGGTGGGCACATAGCCTGCAGCCAAGGTCAACCCACTACAGTTTGTTTCCCTATCTCCAGTCTCCCAGAACAACCTGTAGCCTGGTGGAGAAAATGCAGGGCTAAACTGTGCTGATCAACTCATTTATATGAGCTTAAAGCTGCTTTTCTGCAAGTCAGCATTGACAAGTTTGGGCTAATTGCTGTTGTAGAAACTTTCTCTTCATCTCTTTATCATTCTCTGTCAAATGGATACAGTAAAATCTGCTGATTTTTAACTAGTAGTGTTCTCAGGGAATAAGAGTTTCAGTGAAAAATTTTGACCACCTATAATTACGGTATAATAACGTCTACTAATGTAGGAATAACAATTTCTGGATAGTTGAATCCCCTTTCCGGAACAGTGCCTTGGTTATGACTCTGATTTTAAAGTAGCTTTTCAGAACTAGTATCTTCATGTAAAAAAAAAAAACCAAAAAACAGCAACATCAAATTACCCTAAAACTAAATTGCTGTCCCATCATAGAATCATAGAATGTTGTGAGTTGGAAGAGATCCACAAGGATCATGGAGTCCAACTCCTGTCCCTGCACAGGACAATCCCAACATTCACACCATGTCCCTGAGGGCACATGTTGGTCAAATGCTGCTGGAATCTTGTCAGGCTTGGTGCCATGAGCACCTCCCTGGGGAGCCTGTTCCAGTGCTCCACCACCCTCTGCCTCAAGAACCTTTTCCTCATGGCCAACCTCACCCTCCCCTGTTTTGCTCCTGGCATTTGTTGGTGGCCAGAGAGAAGAGATCAGCACCTGCCCCTCCTCTGCCCCTTGGGAGGAAGTTCTAGACTGAGTTCAGATCTCCTCTCAGTCTCCTCTTCTCCAGGCTGAACAAACCAAGGGACTTCAGCCTCTCCTCACACCCTTCTCCTCTAAACCCTTCCCCAATGTTGTGCCCCTCCTCTGGACACTCTCCAGCAGCTTTAGATCCTTTTTCTCCTGTGGTGCCCAAAACTGTCCCCAGTACTGGAGGTGAGGCCACCCCAGTGCAGAGCAGAGTGGGACAATCACCTTCCTTGACCGGTTCGCAATGCAGTGCTGGATGCACCCCTTATATTATGATTATATTATGATTATATTATGATTATAAATTATATTATGAATATACTATGATCATTATATTGTTATTATAAAAGTCTCCCTGCTACATTCCACCATGAACTCAAATGCCAGTTACTAGGGGCTTTAAATGCATTTGATGGAACTACAGAGTAGCTGAGGAACAAAGAACAAATGCTGCAGAATCTGTCCAAAATCTGAGTAAGAAACAAAACCAACTCACTTATTTCCTTGAACTGTAGATATTTCAGAGTAGTCCCAAGGAAAATGCTGAGTAATCTTGCCAAAGTAAAGTCAACATAATGCAGTGATTTGGTGAATTGGGCACTTGTTTCAGCAGCAGGCAGATCTCCTGCATGTTAACTACTGACAAACTTGTTAGGCAAACTACACTGAAAGAGGTAACCACTGGATGGTTTCTGACTATTGTATTTATCCTTCTGAAACTTAAACTGAAATTTAAAATGCCATAGAGGTGTCTTATTATTACAAGAAGTCTACAAGTAATTGCTTCAGATATGGATTGGTTAAAGGCAAACAGTCATGTCATAGATAAAAGCACATCAGTCCGTTAAAGTGGTGGAATAAGTAAGTTTGTAGGCATCTTGGATATTAAACAATAACAAAAAATGAAAAAAAGTGTAAGATTTAGGTTAGGTATGGCATCACTGCATGAAGTCTTATAATTAGCAGTGAGGGCTGTGCCATTTCTCTTATAAGCTTCAGTGTACACAACCTTGAATAAAATATCTGAATTAATTCACTGCTGCAATCTATGGATTTTTGACAGAGAAGGAAAAGAAAAGGTATGTTTCAGACTTTTTAGGTAGTTTTTGACTTCATACTAACAGGAAGAAAGAGTATAATTTTTATTTTCTTTTGTGTATAAGTGCAAATTAGGTAATTAGGTAGTCTTACTTCTCACATATAGCTTTTAAAAGCTAAGCTCAGATATCAAGTGCGTAAGAAAGCAGAACTGGACTTCAGTTTTACTAATTTTGAGAGGACAGATGAAATTGTTCAAGGGAAAATTGTGAATTTAGAATTAAATTGAATATACCCTTTGGTCTTACCACAACATTTGTATTTCAGAGCTGTGCATGTGTTCATTTTAGATTATTGTTATGCATATACATACACACATATTTACTGTATAGATGTAGGTATATCAACTCTACATATACATCAACCCTCTATATACATACTAATATATACCTATCTCAACTACTGAATAAATTAGTTTCAGATTTTGATATAAAGAAGCATGTTAAAATCTGTCACACTATGAGTTGGTCTGTCCACACAGATGTCCTTGTCACAGGCTGAATACTAGTCAGAAACATTAATGTGAACCAGGTTCACCTCAGTACTGCTTATTTCTCAGAGCATTTGTAAAACTTTTTTTTTTTTTTTTTGTTATTATTCAACCAGCACCACACAAAAATCTGTCAGTCCCGTTCTTGTATATGTACCAGTGATTTGGAACAACTGCTTTGGAAAGTGCAACTGTAGCGTTTGTCTTCAAAAAAAAAGATCTGGTGAAAAGTCTAAAGCTTACTGGAATTTGTAATCTCCGATTGAATGTAATTACTGTAAACTGCAAGAGGAATCATAGTCAAAAAATCATGTAAACTGACTTGCATGTACTTTTGTAGAATAGAGAATAAATAAAAATGTAGACAACATGCAAGTTACTATCAGAAAGAAATTACAATGAAACAATAGTTTTACCTTTGACAAACTTTGTATTAAATGTTACATGTTCTTTGACAAGCCATTTCAGGAAGAAATTTTACACATTTCCGATGTAAAATCTAATTTTCTAAGAGATAAACGCAGTGCAGAAGGGGGAGGGATGCAACCAAAATATAACCATAAATGCTAACAGTAATAGATTTATTAGAAACATTACAAAAATATTTTATTACTATGAGCATTCAATTCCTTACTTTCCATCTTGTGGTCTTTCTATGAGTTATTTAGGTGCCTTTACAACCTACAAGAATTTGAATTATTCAATTTTTTTAGAAACCTACACTTCTACATATGTCCAAGTCAGTTTCAATGCAAACAAAGTTTATTCTTAGAATTTATAAAAACATCATATTGAAATAAAGAGGATGTCAGTATTTACTTAAAAAACACACAAAAAATCTTTCTTTAAGTGAATTGTTGTTGAATTTTCTAAACTCATAGAATCACAGACTGGTTTGGGTTGGAAGGGACCTTAAAGATCATCCAGTTCCAACCCCCCTGCCATCAGTAGGGACACCTTCCACTAGACCAGGTTGCTCAAAGCCTCATCCAACCTGGCCTTCAACACTTCCAGGGAGGAGCAGCCACAGCTTCTCTGGCCAACCTGGACCAGTGTCTCACCACCCTCACACCAAAGAACAGAGCATCCATATGCACAATTTGTACCTACAGTTCTTTCAACTAGCAGCTTGAAAATTGAAGAGCTTAATCACATTAATTTCTTCACTGTATATCTTTCAAATATATAAGAATACAGAATTATTACATTGTCTATGATTTAGACCACAAGAAAACCAAAAATGAAAGCCACAGGTTGTAAAAGAAGCATTTTCTCCTTCCTGTTCCACAACTCCTGAATATCATGTCACATGTAGTCTCAGATATGAAGCTCTATATTTATATATACATGAAAATGATGTGGAGCCAGATGAGAGGGAAGGCAGTGGTTTTTGCTGACCTTCAGAAGCTGCAAAGAATCCTATAGTTGAATTATAGCCTAGTCTGACTGAGAACAATACTACTGCAAACAAAAAAACCTGTACTAATAGGAAAAAAATGGTATATATTTAAATGCTGGCCTTTTCCTTTATGCTTATGGCATACAAACTCAAAGTGGTATGTCTTTAGTTAAAAATAAATGACTAACTGCATGTAAAAGTTAAGTAACTTCTTGTTAAATCATCTGGCAAAGAAAGGTACAGAAAAATAAAATATATGTGAGAAAACACAACTTATTACAGAAGAATTTGCACTCCTTGTACATCCACCAGTTCCATTTGTCCACCACTCCATTCCCAATACACTGTATTCAGGGTTTGTATGCCACCATGATAACTGGAAGATCAGTAGGAAAGACATTTTGAAACACTCATTGAAGTTTGTTTTCTCCAAATCTACTCAGATGAAAGCTGGACTGAGAATGTTGTCCCTTCTGTATAAACAGTGAGAAACATTGACTTTACATAAAATTTCAAATGGATCTACTAACTTCCAGAGAACAAATCAAATAGGGACACAGTAATAGAGCATGAAGAAGGATTTTCACAGGAGATTGAGCTGACCCATGAGACCTGGCCGATTATATACCTTTTTGAAGGCAGATATGCCAGAACCTAAAGATATAGCATAGAATGGTTTCAGTTGGAAGTGACCTTTAAAGATCTTCAAGGCCAACCCCATCATGGACGGGGACATCTTTCACATAGAATCATAGAATGGTTTCTGTTGGAAGGGACTATAAAAGACTATGTTATAACTTCTAGTAATTTCTAAACAAAAGGCATCCTGCACTGATTGTTCAAGAAAATCCCAGAAGCTTATGACACTTTTGCAGTTACTTCATTTAGTTTCTCTGCATAAAAATCCATGCTTGTTCTCGTAGCAACTGAACCACTAGTGCAAGGTGACAGCTCTTAAACAAAATTTTGCCCTGCCACAGAGGTAATTTTGCATGTCATTTAGTCAGTCCTACAATAATTTTGATGGAAAGTTGTGCTCTTCCACAACCTCCTGATGTAATTTACAGAGGCGTTTTGCATGAATAAATTAAATTCTTATGAGTTTTTTTACAGTAATAGTCATTTAACTGGGGTGAACCAAGTGGTCAGCTTCAGGCTGGATCTAATGTTATTTGGCCTCAGACCTTTTTAAAGTGAAATCTCATTTCCACTTCCATTAGATAACAGAGAAAAAGTGTGAGGCATGCTTCTGGCTACATCTGCACTGTGACCAAACAGGCATATTCCACACAGTACATTACAGAATTCTCAGTTCCAGGTTTTTGACTGAAAACTTACTGGTCTCAAGATGGATCAGAAGTTACCTCTCCAAGACATGTCTCTACATCCTAAAGCAATCAATGGTTTTGGCTGGGATAGATTTAATTTTCTTCTCAGTAGCTAGTATGGGGGTAGGTTTTGGATTTAGCATGAAAAGAATGTTGGTAAAACACTGGTATTTTAGTTCTTTCTAAGTAATGCTTATGCTAAGTCAAGAACTTTTCAGCTTTCCATGGTGAACAAGAAGATGGGAGGGGACACAGCTGGGACAGCTGACCACAACTGACCAAAGGGATATTCCATACCATATGACATCACGTTCAGCATATAAAGCTGGAGGAAAAAGAAAGAAGGGAGGGATGTTCAGAGTGATGGTGTTTGCCTTCCCAAGTAACCATTACATGGTGCTGATCTCATCTCTCTGGTGACCAATGCTAGAGGAAGTGGCAGGAAGATGTGGCAGGGGAGAGTGAGGTTGGCCATGAGGAAAAGGTTCTTGAGGCAGAGGGTGGTGGAGCACTGGAACAGGCTCCCCAGGGAGGTGCTCATGGCACCAAGCCTGACAAGATTCCAGCAGCATTTGGCCAACATGTGCCCTCAGACACATGGTGTGAATGTTGGGTTTGTCCTGTGCAGGGACAGGATTTGGACTGGATGATCCTTGTGTGTCCCTTCCAACTCACAACATTCTATAATTCTATGATTCTATGTGATGAAGCCCTGCTTTCCTGGAGATAGCTGAACACCTGCCTGCCGATGGGAAGGAGTGAATGAATTCCTTGTTTTGCTTTGCTTGCGTGCATGGCTTTTGCTTTACCTATTTTACTGTTTTTATCTCAACCCATGAGTTTTCTCACTTTCACTCTCCCATTCCATCAGAGGGGAGTGAGCGAGCAGCTCTTTGGTGCTTAGTTGCTGGCTGGGGTTAAACCAGAGCAACTTAGTGTAATCATGAGTTACAAAGGAAATAGTTGTATTCTTAGTTACCCATATGGACCCAGTCATTTAAAAATTCCTTTCCCCCCCCCACCCCTCCCCAAATTCAGGTAACATAAAAAAAGTATTTCACTTTTTCATCCCAAGATCTCTAATACATCAGTAAATTTATTCTCATAAGATGTGACACATTTTTAAGCAGTCATTCCTAAAATATTTTTAGATTTTACTTTGGATGAAACCAATATTGCATGTCAAACTGTAAATACATTACATGTGCACTGTTTAGCAATTACTTTATGCACTTTAGGATACCTTTCTATACATTTACATCAGAGTTTAGTGTAATTCACATTCTTTACAATCAAAATGTAAATATCTAAAAAAGCTATTTGTATCTGAAACACTTAAAATGCAATAAAGGAGATGGTTTATGTCAGTTTCGTGACACATCAATTAAAAGTCCTACATACTTGAATAAATCGTATTTGCTTCATTTACTAATTAATATAAAACAAGAAAAAGACAATATTAAGCCATTATTCTTGTAAAGTTATGAAGATTCAAGGAACAGTGGCATGTTGTATAAATAACTTATGTGTAATCATTGGTAAATACACTCTTAAAACTGCAAAGTAATTAAAGAGTGAAAGTTTATATTTCTGAGATTTAATAAGATTAAGCTGCATGTTTGGACACACTTTGTTTCTTCCATATCTGGTGTCTCTAATATTAACCTTCAAAAGAAAGAGTGGAGTCAAGCTTTTGAGTGTAATAGACTCTCCTGTATGCAGAGACAAAGCATCAGTCTCAGTATGTAGCACTCAGTATAAATCTATTACTGGAGGTAGCAATACTTGCAATATATTATTAAAGCTAGAGTAGTGATGAAAGTAGAGTCATGAGATATCTACTACATGTCTTGGATGCCAGAGTTGAATGCACAATTAGTAAGTTTTCTGATTATACTAAACTAGGAGGTGCTGTTGACTCTCTTGAGGGACAAGAGGCTTTGCAGGCCTGGGTAGATTGCAGCGCTGGGTAATCATCTATGGTATTAAATTTAAGAAGACCAAATGCCAGATTCTGCACCTGGGATGGACTAATGCCAAACACAAGTCCAAACCGGGAGAGGAGTGGCTGGAGACCAGACCCACAGAAAAGTATCTGGGGGTGCTGGTTACAGCCAGCTCAAGAGGAGCCAGCAGTGTGCCCTGGCAGCCAAAAAGGCAAACCACATCCTGGGGGCATCAAACACAGCACGACCAGCTGGTCAAGAGAGGGGATTGTCCCTCTGTACTCAGTGTTAGTGTGGCCTCACCTCACCTTGAGTACCGTGTGCAGTTCTGGGCTCCACAATGTAAGAAGGATGTGAAGGTCCTTGAATACATCCAGAATAGGGCAACAAAGCTGGTGACAGGGCTGGAAGGCATGTCCTGTGAGAAGCAGCTAAGGACTATGGGTTTGTCTAGTTTGGAGAAAAGGAGGCTGAGAGGCGACATCATTGCTCTCTACAGCTTCTTGAGGAGGGGACATGGAGACGGAGGTGCTGATCTCTTCTCCTTGGCATCCAGTAACAGGTTGTACAGGAATGGTTCAAAGCTGTGCTGGGGAAGGTTTAAACTAGACATTAGGAAGCATTTCTTTACCAAGAGTGTTGTCAAACCCTGGAACAGGCTTCCTAGAGAGGTGGTCAATGCCACCTATCTAGGACACCTGTGTTTCTAAACCACCTGGTCACTAAACCACCAGTGTTTAAAAGACATTTGGAAAATATCCTTAACAACATGCTTTAACTTTTGATCAGCCCTGAAGTGGTCAGGCAGCTGGACTCAGTAATTGTTGTAGATACCTTCCAATGAAACGGCTCCTATTCTGTTCTATTCTGTTCTATTCTATTCTATTCTATTCTATTCTATTCTATTCTATTCTATTCTATTCTATTCTATTCTATTCTAAACTAATGTTTTAGAATCCAGACACATGAACTGTTGTAATCTTGTTTGGAGAAGCTGTATCCCCAATCTTGATGCATTTAGCATGGCAGTTTTCAGGTGCTATGAAAGCAATATGACATCTCTCAGAAAAAAGGCAATCAGTGTATACAAGATTATTTTTTCTGGAAATATTTTGCAACATGGAAGGAATGCAGGTATTGTCTTATGTACAGGGCTAAATCAAGAAGACTCAATACCCTCCTTTGAACATTGAACATGACACTACCAAACAGGATAGTAATGCTTAATGGGATTTTATCCCTTTAAATGCCTGATTCAGAGTTTTCAGACTAAAAAACCCTTCCTGCATCAGGCACAGACATTTGAATTTTGAAGACAAGTCCGTAGCCCTATTTACATAGCTCTTCCTGAAATAGAAAATTTCAACAACTGTATATCATTGCTTTCAAAAAAGTTCAGAATATTTCAACTTCATTCCACAACAGAACACAAATTCTAGTCTCATCGTATATATTTCACAAAGGAAAGTTGCATACTTTAAATAATTTTGTGTGTTGGGTCTGGCTGAGATGGAGTTAATTTTCTCCACAGCAGCCCTCAGAGTGTTGTGTTTTGTATCAGTAACTGGAAAGGTGCTGATAACTCACTGGTGTTTTTGTTACTATTGAGCCATGCTCCCACAGCTCCAAGGCTGGCTCTCCAACATTTCTCCCCACCCCACCACCAGTAGGCTGGGGGTGGGCAAGATCTTGGGAGGGAACACAGCCAGGACAGCTGACCTGAACTGACCAAAGGGATATTCCATACCATATGACATCTGCTCAGAAATAAAAGCAAGGAGAACAGAGGGGGAAAGGGGAGAGAATTTGTTATTTACAATGTTTGTCTTCCGGGCAACTGCCATGCTTACTGAAGCCCTGCTTCCCAGGAAGTGACCAGTCACCGCCTGTTGATGGAAAATAGAGAATAAATAGTTTGTCCTTCTTTTACTCCCATGTGCGTGGCTTTGCTTTGTTTCTATTGAACTGCTTTTGTCTCAACCTATGAGTTTGTGGGGTTTTTTTCCACCTCATTTTCTCCCCTCCTCATCCTGCTAAGGAGGGGGCTGATAGAGCAGCTTGGTGGGCACCTGACCTTCAGCCAAGGTCAACCCACCACATTTTGGCATTCAGTATTTTTTTCTGAATATTTTTTCCAGTAAATATTTGTAAAAATGAATATTTATTCTGTAATAACTCAACAGTACTCATTGTTTCCATTTGTTTTTAACCATGTATTAAGATCACATTACTGCAAACTGATAACACAAATATAGTTCTCTTATTAATGATTAATCCTAGTGTGCCCATTTCATGGACTTGTCATTAGAAGCTTTTTAATTTACCTAAAACCTCATTGATTTTTTTCATTAATTGCTAATGCAAACTTCCTTTTGGAGTTATACACATACTCCTTTAATGAAGGAATAAACAGCACAAAGCAGACTGAAGCCAAGTCTCTTGAGATGAATGAGTTCCAGTGTGATGTAAATCAGCAAGATGTTTCCACTGGTGTCTATTACAGGATCTATACAAAACCTGAAGAAGACGCTGTCTTCAAAGACTGCTTTGAAACAAACAGAAAGAGAAGTGCCGATTCTACTTACATGAGTGGCCTAAACTCATAATCTTTAAACAAGAATCATTAAGACATACACATATATATACATGGTAATCACTGATGTCCTCATCATTAATTCATTTATATAAGTATAAACAAAATTAATGTATACACTTCCCTCTTCTGACCTTGCTAAAGTCATAATTTACATGATCAAATTGCTCTGTGACATATTTTCTATTCTTTTTAATATTTTAGAAGTACAGAACTACATATTAAAATGAATATATAATTGTATCACTAAAGCAATATCTAAGAATAGTATTACATTCATTAATTTAATAAAACAAAAAATATTAAACCATAAATTATAATTCTCTATACATTACTTTATACTATCATAAATATAACATAATTGTGATAAATTATATTAAAATCTGAATTTTAAAACTCTTATTCTTTCAAGTTATAGTCAATATATTATATATTATTCATTCGAGCTGCAGGATAGAAGAAGCTTGACTTCAGCAGTAAAAAGATAATTGTAAAAATATCTCCCAAGAAGTGGCTATGACAGGAGGTACAAATTTTAGTTTTACCAAGTAACAACAATTTTTGGCTCCTTTTCATAGAATCATAGAATCATAGAATAG
>NW_010290504.1:56235-73683 GCF_000700745.2 Antrostomus carolinensis | reverse complement strand
AACCACCTGTGAGACTAGCAAGGGGCAAAAGTAGGGTAAAATCAGCTGTGACATTAGGACGAAGACAATAGAAATCTGATTTAATCAGATTGTAGGACACATCCTGTTAAAGCAGCAAGTCAAGACAGCTCTGTTCCCATCAAGCGGCCTGTGTTATATCAGTGGCAAGCCACACAGGAGAGAATCATTTCATTCTTCTACCAATTCTCCTGCGTGAGAGAACTTGTCCTGTCAAGGAGAGCAGTGGAGAGGTCCTCCTTTTGCCCATTCAGGATGGCAGAAAGGAGCTTCCATGCACAGCTGTAAGCATTTGCAGGCAAGGCTAAGATGAGAGCTAAACCACGTGCAGAGTTCACAACACTGATAGAAAAGGGAGGTTGTGCTAAAGAACAAAGGGAATCAAGTGTGCATTACAGAATAGCACACCAGCTGAGCAATAAAAGAATGATTCAGATAATCCCATTCAAACCCATCAAGAAATTTTAAAGCTGCACCCTTCCACCTGATCAGGTCAGTCTGTTGGTCTGCAAGACTGATGCAAATGCAAGGCGAGAAGGAAATCTCCAGCTTCCCCATGTTCCCATCTGTACTGTGAAGCCACTAGATTCCTTGTGCACTGTAATGCAGGGCTTGCATGGAACTGTGACTCCCATTCCCTATGACCTCTGCACTGCTCTGGTGCCTGTAAAACATTTGTATTTCCAAAGCATTAGATAACAACCAAGGCCTGTGTTTCAAACATTGACATAATTAAATTGACACAGACAGGATTTCATTAAAGTCTATTCATAAGAAATAGCAATTTTTGTCTGTACCTCATCACTTTTTTGTCTGGTTATTGAACGAAAGTAAGAGTAAATACAACTTCCTCTCAGCGTGCAGGACCAAGCCTAGGACTCCCTCCAGCTCATGCCTAACCACACAGGAGTACCAACCCCAGCGCATACTTGACTTTCAGGATCACAGTGAAAGGTTGTGTAGCTGTCGAGTAGATACCTTTGCTACTTATGTACCAAGTACCTTTATCACTTGCCTTTTACAGCCTCCCTGAATGCCTTTATATCAACATTTAACCTGTACCAGAACAACATCTGCCACAGCACCCAAATAGAAGGCATCTGACTTCTGGATGGGAGAAGTTTGAGTACTATATGGAGGTTGGCAGAAAGAAAATCATCCTAAAGGCTTAATTTATTTGCCCGTAAATGGCAATGGAGATGGAAGCATGCCAGTCATTCTATACCACTCCATCAGCCTGCTGGCAAAGGCAAGACAACTTATGCTGAACATCTTAAATCTTTCAAGAGGAGCAAGCAGTGCACTCCTTGCACTTGCATGCTGGAAACCGAGTACCACCCTGCTGGGAGACCATACCCTTTTGAGGAAGTGTATCTGCTTGCTGGACAAGAGCCAGACTTCCCAACTGTTCCTGGGAATAATGTGGGCTGAAATCCTACTCATACCCTTACAGCATTCATACTCAAGTTCTGCATGTAGTGTGGGCTCATGCATATGTTGGTTGCAAGATGAGCCTCTCCTGTACCTGCTTGTTACAACAACCAGAGTTCACTGAGGCTGCCAGTCTGTTATTTCACATCAGAGGAGTTAGTGTGATAAAAATTCAGCTCTGCAGAGCTGGGAGGTTTGCAATTCTGATACATCAACACATTGCATTCAGACTTTGACACTGAAAATAGTTATGCTACTTATTTCATAGCCTGGGAAGGTAAAGAACAATGCCATTTACTTTTAAATATCCAGCAGATAGCATGAGGCTGAGGCATCTGTAGGAAGCATTTGTCAAGCAGGTGCCCTCTGAAAATTTATGAAAACCCAGCAGTTCTGACCACGCACCTGTACAACTGCAATATTGGCTGATTGTATTCCACTGCAGACAGTAACATTACTCCTCTCTTTCTTTTCACTCTAACTAGAAGTCTTCTCAGCTAAGAGCTCCTCAGTAAGGAAATCAAAGCAGCACAACAGCAATTTAAGAGCAGTGCCATATTCTTATAGGCCTGGGACGGAGGACCTTGATATGTGTCAGCTATCTTCTCCTGTGCCATTTCAGATGTTACAAGGCTAGCAGGATGGCTCCGCAATGGGAGCCAGTCTCAATTGAAATACCACTGGCCAAGGTCTTTGGGAACAGAGCTGGCTTTATAGCAGATTAAAGGAGAAAAAATGTGTTTGCAGCTGCTGACAGCTTCCTCTAAGAATAAGCGGAAATACCACTGGCCAAGGTCTTTGGGAACAGGGCTGGCTTTATAGTAGATTAAAGGAGAAATAAAATGTGTTTGTAGCTGCTGACAGCTTCCTCTAAGAATAAGCACTACAATAAAACAAACAGCTGTATGAGAATTCCCTCAAAGCAAAAATCATTGCAGCACATACATCAAAAGAATATATAAAATTAAGCCTGTACACAATAGCAGCACGGTCTGTATGGACACCTTCCTGTTGAGGCAGAGGGTTTTCACATAATTTTGATGTCTTTCTTCAAAGACATAGCCTTGTTAGGCTACACAGAGGCCAGTCAAGGATAAATCCGTGGAGGTGAGGAAGAAAGGGGCTGCAGCTGCACTGCTTATTAGCATTTCCCAGAGCAGCACATCAAGTTGCATGACCAACCTGCATTCTGCAGGAGAAGGAGGTCTGTGTCCTGTGTGGCACATCGTATGTCAAGGCAGAACAGGCAGATGTCAAGCTGAGCACCTCACTCTGATATCACTGCACTTGAGGTCAAACCAGCTTTTCTCTAGTGTCTCCAGAGTGTGCTGGACTCGGGGTCTCGTCCCAAGGGCTCACACCATCTCTCCCATGTTGATTGCACATAGGAAAAGCAATGTATTTTGCTTTTCCCAGAGGAATGATGAGCTTTTGTCTGAGACACTGAGCTAGGATTCAACAGCTTGAAATATAATTCCTGGCTCACATGCTCCCTGTGAGATTTTGGGTAAATCATTTCATGGCTTTGGTTTAACCCTCTATTGCAATGATTGGCACCTTCTTTCTCTGCCCAAAAGCTGGCCAAGCAGCACGTAGACCTGATCTCTGTGACTACTGCTACCTCAAAGAGTTCACGGCACCAACCTAACAGTCACAAAACTCCCTCAAAGTGACAGCGTGCTCCTTAGATCAATCCTGTAACAAGCTCATAGAATACCCTTGTTGATTATTTATGCCTCTTCCTGGGTAGAAGATAGATCATTCAGTTCCAGCAGGTGAAACCTACAATATCTAAAGGTTATTCTTCTACAGGTGAGATTTGGAAAGAGCTGTTATTAAGAGAAGGTGTATGCAATGCAGCAAGAGAGCAGATCACTTTGAATGACAGAGCAGAATACACATGGGTATAGCCCTCTCCTGTAAGTGTGGTGAAAATGTTCTCGCCTACAGGAATAGCAATTCTTACAACTTCAGGTTTTTAAATACTAAAAAAAAAATTCTTAAAAGTAGAGTTGGTTAAGTAGTTCAAATAGCTAAACTCTCCAATGTACAAGGCTATCATTTTAGATAGTGAGACATTTCTCCATTTTCCAAAAGGCTAAAGACAGGTTCTATAAATTCTGCATCTAGCAGCCCAGGGAAGCTTCTCCTAATAACCCTAACAGCCATCATTTCATTGTCTGGGATGCATCAGGATCAGTTAATGCTGATGAAGTGCAAGGCTTTGTGTTCAGAATAAAAGCAGGAGCAGGTGAGGCTTCACGACTTGAAGCTGCAAAAGAGCTTTCTGCAAATAAGCTACTGGAGGGGAAAAGAAAAAGAAATTAACTGCCATCAGCTACAATGAAACCAGTAAATAACTAGTACAAAACATTTGCCGAGAGAGAGAGAGGAATGTACAAGGTCGTTATCATACTATACATTACACAAAGGGTAACCTCTGCAAACCAGACTTTATAGTCCAACCTGTGTTTCACAGAGCAGGTGGCAATGCTGCCCTTTAGGTGGTGGCAAGCCAGAGGACGTGTGCCTCAGCCATCTGGAACTCCATCAGTCCGCACTCGTGATGGAAATAAAATGCACAAAGATTTGCATGGCTGATTTTCTGCTTCATGCTTTGGCGAGGACAGTAGAGACGAGCAGCCTGGCCCTGCTGACCCCTTGTGACAAGAATTTACTTGGCGACAGAGACCCTCAGGTGGCCAGATGAAACCGGCCATCTGTCAGCAGTGAGGCTGTGGCCAGCCACTGCAGGAAAAGGGACAAATTAAAACGGAGGAGGGGGAAAAAAAAGTAAAACAAGCAAAACAACAAAGAAAGGACAGAGAAAGAAAGCTATTAGCTGGGCTGCAGGGTTTTTTTAATTTTCTGACAATAGAGGGCATCAATCCTCCATTCTAGCTGCAGCCCTGGCCCATTTCAAGCCCAGCGTGACACTCTGCAGGTGTTCAGCTCTCCCCTCAGCAAGAGGCAGCAATTTTATTTCTAGGGAGAAACACATTTTGTGTACTACTTTACCAGAAGTAAAAGAGGCAAGAGGACTAACGGTTGCTTCAGGCAACTTAAATAGACACCACTTCTTTGTTAAATGATGAAGACTTTTTCGGGTTGAAACACAGAACTGCTTTCACACTAGGAAAGTGTTCAGAGAAGAGCCATTTGGAAAAAATACACCAGCCTTCTGAGCAGACTTTGAGCTGAGACAGATTAGCAAGCATCCACTGTGGGACACAGGCTCTTTCTTCTCCCTCCTCTAGGCTTTGAGCCCACTAAGAGGGCTCTGCATGCTATCTGGCCTGAGACGAGACAACTGCTCAGACCACTGGGCAGAATGTCATCTGTGGACTACAGTAACCCCGCATTGCTCTAGCTCATCACCTCTGTTTGAATCCAGTTGGGCATCCTGTGCGGAACCAAAGCATTGGACTCCAAATTTCATCAGGATGCAATAGGGGAAAGGATATTTTGCATCCTGAAAGTCTTTAGGACTCATGAAGGAAGGAGGAGATAGGACTTGCCCACCCATGCCATAGGTTTTGACACATAGCCTATCTTGAAGAAAGCCTCTTAAGTGGTTAATGTCCTGGTCGGGGGTAAAAGCAGCATCAGGTCCTGTGCTAGAAGTTGCGTGGATGAAAAATAACAGAGGAAGGGCAACAAATCCAGGCAGTAGATCCCCTGCAGCCCCTCTGTTTTGAGGCACTCAGCAGCATCACTGCCTGTTGCCCCACAGATCAGGCTACCATCATAAGATGCACCTAGGGCCAGGGAGCAGGAAAACACAATCCTGTGATTGCAAAAGGAGTGTGTGGAGTGCAGAAGGGGAGTGTGTAGTCCCTCATCCACCATGCAAAGGTAAGCCAGAGTCAACCTAAGAATTCAGTGCATGAAAAAAGGGGATATTGTGCAGGCGCTATTTGAGAAAGGAGTCTTTATTTTCATTACATAAAGGATCCCAGGGCTGTGGAGAAGATGTGCCTTATTCAAGGCCACAGACTAGTCGCAGGACTACACCAGAAACAAACCCTGCATCTCCAGAGTCCCCAGCACTAATGTCAGCATGCCACATCCACAGGAGCTCCACCCAAGAGCTTCATCTCTGAACCCTGATAGGATAATCAAACATGTCCTGCTCAAAGCATAGGCCATATTTCAGAGAATTTGTGTGGCCTAAATCTCCACTTGGCAATTTCTGACCCAAAGACATTGAATGTGAGTGGCAGATCCCTCAAAAAAATCTTTCACATTAGTTCATGTTAACCCCCCCAGGCCTGATGTTTGGGAAAACATTAAGTGACACAGTCCAGGTCTCAATTTCAATAACATCAACATTTTTTCCTGTCAGCTCCAGAAGGTAATCACAAATGCAGTCAAGCACCTGTCACTGTCAGGTGCTCAAGTTCTAGCTCAGGGGGAACAGGTAAAACACATACTCCTTGGAAAAGAAATTTTGATTCAAAGTGGCAGAGGGACTGAGGTTCACAATGAGCTGAGAATAGGAAAACACAACACATTATCCTATGTTGCATAAAGAGATCAGTAGCTGCTACATATATAATTTACGCTGCTGAGACAGCCATGTTCCAAATTTGCAATTTTAACTATTAATACAAATTTAAAAAAAAACACATGAAAACAAAACACTCATATCTAGGAACAATACCAGTCACTGAGTAAACAGATCATTTGAGTACAGCTTTGAAGTGGTCAAAATTATTAGGTCCTATTTTCCTACTGACAGGAATTGTATTTGAAATCAGCCAAAGCTTTGCTGAAATAACTGGCATAGCTGTTTTCATTTTTTCAGCTAGCATGCTAGTTATGAATAAATAATGAAGGTGCCATTTATTTAAAAACATATTCAACATCTCTCCCTTGGAAGCCCCACAGGGTGAACAGAGCTCTGCTTGTCTGTTTGCCTCACACTAAAAAAGTCCTTGTGTCAAAGTACAAAGATCAGAGCGGGTGACCAAAGTACTTCTATTCCCTCCCTGCCAAAGAATTACCATGCCAATAGAAATTATCATTTATTCATGTTTTCTTCAGAAGATTAAAAATATGGTGAAATCTTCCAATGTTGAAACCAAGCACCTACACAGGAAGCATGATTCTGTCCCCAGTCAATCTACAGTTTCAGATTTTGTTGAATCTAGGTGTTCAACCTAGAAAAGAGTATGCATTTTCCATGGAATTTTATTTTTATTGAACAAGTGTTTGAAGAGAAAAATTCTGACTATCTCTGCCAGATGAAGGGTGCTGTCCCAGTACAGCATGTTCACATTTGCAGCTGGACAGTCCTGTTACACAGCAGGGCAGCCATGCCCAAACCACTTCCTTTCTTGCTATTTCAAAACGTTAGAAGAAACCCATCATTGTGGTTGCTCGTAACCAGTGGTTAATCTGAGCACTGTGTACTCAGTCTATGGTGAGAAGGGAACAAATAGGAGCAGGACAGTACTAGCTGTTTTCCTCTAACCCATACAAGGTCTATGACATCTGCAGAATCAGATATGGGATGTTTTTTCCACTACCTGTATCAGCAGGTGCTAAAGCTTAATTTGATTATCGCATCAATACAGAAATGCAAAATCTAGCATCTTCATGTTCCATTTCACTTTCTACCATGAGTTACCATTCAGCATCAATTAGAACAGCAAAATACTATTTCCAAGAATTGTGCCTATATTTAAAATAGACAGAAAAATATTTTTAAGGGAATGTATTTTCATCTAGAGAACATTAACAACCTGATAAATAAGGATGAGATTGCCCCATATAAATGGGGTTTTAAACTAGCTATTTGAAGATGTTGTACCATTCAGTTCTGGAGACCAGTGTCTGGCACCCTCCTAATCTAAATCCAGGGCAGGTTTTGAAGTTGACCATCTGCTTCTGTGCACTACACAAACCAGATTAGTTAAGATCACAGTATAGAGTTTCCACAAAATGCAGGGTTTGCAAGATTTGTTGTGGGAGTCTGACAACACTAAATAGCAGCTCAGGATATGTTCTGGTTGGAAGGTAGATTGAGACTGACTGAACACAACATCCAAATACAGGCCCAGGTCTTTGGGTCAGGGGAAGGTATTCCCACACTACAAAAGCAGTAGCAGGTGCCATGAAAGACCACCTAGTGAAGTCATCAGACAGAAGGATTGAAAGCTTAACTAAAGGACATGCTATTATTATCACAATACCGAATTAATTTGTGGCCTTGTCACATACTACAGAGAGTGCCAAAACAGGCTGGGGGACAAAATAAATCCATGAGGAACAGGCCCATCCATGGCTTCTAAAATAAAACCAGTGGAAGTGAATGATGCCCTGTGTACAGTGACTGCTGTCAGAAGCAGGGGGCAGGTTGGATGCACCCACAGTCGTGACCTCAGACAGCAGCACCAAGGGCCTTCTGCTCCACATTATCATATGCAGGAACTGCTCAGGCTGCAGCACTGGATGCCATCCCTAACCTTTTCACAGCCATCATTCCTGCAGCCCTCATCCACTGAGGACCAACAATGGAGGAGAAAACATCTGTAAATTATGGACACAGCAAAACCATGCCCTGCCAGGGTGCCTGTTAACTGCAGGAACAGGGAGAGACAAACAAAAGCCTTGACCCATCCTAATTATGACGAATGTTCATTCTTCTAACCAAACAACTGTGTGAAGAAGATAGATGAAAGTCTCTTTTTAAGAGGGAAAAGATGAGACATTTTATTCCAGGATATGACACCAAACATATCTTTACAGACTGACATCTCTGCTTCCACAGGATTTTTCTGTGGCTTTTCATTTATTTATTTTAAATTTGAAACAGATTTTGTTTCTTAAGGTCAAAAGCACTCAGTTTACCCAGCTATTTTTAGCCATGCTGGACAGATTCATTGAATTATTCCATGAATTATTCATAACACCAAGAAGCAGCCTGGGCATTCCTATGATATTTGAAGACAATGACAGCTTCTCACGTTTTTGCTGTGCAACTGCAAATCCAGGCTCCAGCAAGAGTCTCACAGGTTTGTCAAAGGGTGCCAGAAATGAGCCTGTCTGTTTTCCTCTGGACATCTACCTGTGCTCAAGTGCTGGAAACGCGGTGAAAATCAGTAAAGCCTATTACAGTGAAGACAGAATATCCTGTTGCAGGGTTTTAAAAATTTTATTATTATTTATTGTGTCGCTCTTATCTGATGTAAAGGTTTATATATTTGTGTTTTCTGGGCTAAAAAAAAAAAGCCACACCTACCAAAGCAGACAAAAAGTCCTCAGAGCAGAGAAAGGAACAGCAGGGAGGAAATTGCTGCTGATTGTTCTGGAAATATCTTTCACCCAACTTACTAATTACACACTCCGTTGATCACCTATAATTATGATCTGAAAGGAAATTCTACACCCTAGCAATTTAGCTGGTGTTTCTTTTTTAAAGTCAACCATTTCCACTTTAATGAACCTCAGTATGAAGCAGCAAAACCTTGGAGGGAAAGGCTACAGACATGAAAATGAATGCTTGCTGTCTCATTAACATTTTACTTGCTTGGCTAGGAGTCCTTTTGTTACAGGAAGCTAAGTGTTTTTATGGCCAACTCTCCTGAATCTGTAATAATATCCAATATGAATGTAAGTGATTTCTGCTTTTAAGCTACTGAGCCTCTAAATAATCTCCACTAAAGCTAATGCATCCACAGTCAATGTGCAGCACTAGCTAAAATACAAGTAATTGCTGCCTTGGCC
Source organism: Antrostomus carolinensis (assembly GCF_000700745.2). NCBI lineage: Eukaryota > Metazoa > Chordata > Aves > Caprimulgiformes > Caprimulgidae > Antrostomus > Antrostomus carolinensis. The sequence goes on along the minus strand of NW_010290504.1, from coordinate 64,503 downwards.
AGCTCCAAAGCACAACTTTAAACTTGACATTTGGCAGCTGTTAATATTTATAGCTTGATGGATCCAACCTGTCAGATATGGTCTTCCCAAAAGCAAGAGTGTGTCTGGAGCTAAAGTTCTCTTTCCAGTTGGTAAAAAGTTAATGGTAGGCTGAGATACCCCAACACAGAACTAAGCTCACAGCAATCATGGAAGAGTTTCATATACATACAGGTAGAGCTGAACATACCCATGACAGATATTCCTGGTCTTTTCTCAAAGAAACCTGCACACTAGGTTTAAAATAACCTTTAAAAGAACAGTCTTAGGGAACCGCAAGGCATACAAGGCAGTAAAGTGTAGACATTTCTGAGAAATTAATACAGCAGGCATTTAAGTGAAATTTAAGAATAAATAAATTACTGCTGAGACTCCTAGTATAGTGGGATCCTTCATGACTAACCAGCTGAAACAACTGACTCAGCTCCAGAAATAATTCATTGTATAAAACCAGGTCAAATAAGAAAATAAGAAGAGAGCTACCTCTCAATTAACAAATTTGTGTGAGAAATGTGCTTCTCCTGAGTCCTGCTCTCACCTTCTCAGTGGGCAATTGGTTTTAAACAAGAACAATCAGGTGAAGGTAAAGAGGGTCAAAGAAAAGATGGCACTGCCAGTCCTCTTCCACAAGGAGATGTGTGTAGCAAAAATGGTCAAAACATGCTCCTTCAAGCCACCTTCTTACTGCAGTGATGAAGGCTGTAAAGAAGGTGGATGAAGAAAATAAATAAGTAGCAAGATCAAAAGGGAGAGGACTAAGAGACAAAGACAAGCACAGAAGTTGAAATTATACAAGTCAGTAATTAATATTTCTAAGGAGGACTGTTAGCTGTTCTCTCCATCCTTCCACAGAAAGCAAGGCCATTTTGGTTTTTAAAAGCTCTCTCAGATATACGTCATCCAAATTCAAAGACAAAAGCAACATGTGACACAGGCCATGTGACTCAAGAAGCCTCACACAGGTGAGGCATCAGTGCTCTTCAAACACCTAAGGACCAAGGAGAGAACCTGCCTCCACCCAAGAGAGATTCCCCTCTGCCCAGAAAGCTGCTCTCAGGGAAACACACCTCCTGCTCCAGACTTTATTTAGCTCATCTCTACAATGGTTGCTTTTGGGACACCTCCTCAGAAGGCAGGGCCAGCCACACCTGGAGCTCCTAATGGGGTCAGTGCTATCCACTACAAGAACTTCATAGAAACTTTTCTACCACATTCAATGATATTAGAAGTCAACATCTCCTTAGAGGATTTTGTTTCTGCAAGCTAACTTATTCTATGACAGGAGAAAAATGAATTGCAGTAGAGGTTATTTTCTGCTCACATTACTGTGCTTTAGTTCATCTCATTTTCACCATTTCTCACATCACTATCCCTTTGAGATCTTATCTCCTCTTCAGCTGTGTTTATACTTCATGGTCTCAAAACTCTTCTGTTTGAGAGTGTGAAGTTTCATTAAAAAAAAACAACAAAACAACAACAACAAAAACCCCCCAAAACCAGATATTGCCTGTCATGATGGTTTCTTAACAGCTCAACTCAAAACTTGTATTATGAGCTTTCGGTTGAAGTTAATATTGATAGGATGCTAGCACAAAAATATTGTCACTGTGAAAGCTTGTTTTGCTCAATACATAGTTATTCAAACAAACAGAGACTAGATGCCAGCTTGGTCCCATACACGTTTTGCATCAGACAGGTCAGATGTTTGAAACACTGAATGATTTCATGCGCATTAGTTCCAACAACAGCTGAGAAAACAAATAGTCTCACAGAAACCAAAGTAAAGTGTTAACTAATAGCCTGGAATTTTTTCCAGCAGTGACAAGTAGCTGGGAGAAAAGGTAGAAGACTGGCATGCTGCTTTCTCAAATTAGCTCTATTTCATCAATACATGATAGATTTCTGTGAGCATGGGATGCTCAGAACAGTTGAAAGGTTTGGTATGGAAAACAAATTTAATTTTCATTGTTTGAAAATTGTGTGTCAGAGTGTAAGTTCCATTAATTATCAAATTTGCACTTTACCTTGTTTTATAAAAATAGGAAATTAATGAAAAACATTTTTCAAAATGTGGGTTTCAGTCACGCATGGGATCTTTGGCATTGTGGACAAAGTCATGCTGATTCAAAGCTAGAAGTGAATCAAACATCAGCTACTGAATAGGAACTCTTCTTCTGTGAATGTTAGTGCATCTCTTTTCCATTCTTAAGCTGAGCCAAACATGGTTTTTCTTATCAAAGTGGTTTTCTAGAGTCTCTCCTGATCTTCAAGAACAACTCTTCTAGAGGCATTCTACAAGGTAGACTGGCTTAGGTTCTCCTTCTGTATCTTGCCCATCTTAATCTGTCCCTAGAATGGGACAAGGGTCTCTTTAGGCACACCTGCCATAGCAATGTTAGTTTTGAAACTTTTGCTAGATAATGCAGACCTTGTATTGTAATTCAGGGAACAAGTCTGAAGTCCCAGAAGAGTCCAGTGCTACAGGACAAGAATGGAAAGCAGATTCAAAGAGTAGATTTCAGCTGTTTCCTTGACACAAAAAGCAGCACCATGTGAATAGGACCTTACACAACACTGTATGAGAGTGTAATTCTGATTTGCTCTTTGTCTATTGACGTCCATGAACCTCAATTTTGGAAGCCCTACAGCAGAAAATTGTGCAGAAACCAATAAACACATCCATAGCAGTTCAAATAGGAGGGTTTACCACAGGCCAAGAACTTGTTGCCCACAGCATATCCTTTCAGATAGATCATCTAGGAACACTCTCAATTATTAACTTAAAGATCTTCTATCCCAGACATCCGCTACAACATCACAACTTGTTCTAGCAGTTACATGTTCTCACAGAAACTGTTGTGCCATTACTTGCTACCAATAATTGACTAACTTCAGATTTCAACTTTTGGCCTATCTTTCAGAAAACTCTTCTTTATTAATCTGTTTTGGGTCAAACCACATAAAGGTTGCAAAACTTGATCCTTCCCAGAGTGAAATCCATAACTAGGAGTAAGATGCATTCACCTTCCTACACAGTAGGTAGGGGTAGACTTTTGTCCCAAAACAGTACAAACTGCTGGTATGCAGCAGAAAGCTAGTCAGGAGGAAACATCTCTGACAGATCCACATCTGCACCTCTGATAGCTGGGAATTAGTTACCTCTGGCTTTCGAGGATACATCACCCCACACACATACCAGGACAGAATCATCCCACCAAAGGTAAAGGTCAGTGTCCCCTCTGTGGAAAAGCTATGGAGGATTCAGCCTTCTTTCAAAATATATGCAAGAGTGGTGGTGATTGCCTTTTAAATCAGTTCATTGAGCATTCACACAGGAATTCAAAAAATCAAGTTTAAATCCATCCTTGGATCAGAGAGCAGAGGAAGTTCACATTCACATCCCATTGCCTTTCAAAAAACGTGCCCAACACTGGTATACATGGGGACCCGTGTTCCATTTTCTTTTCTCACTCCCTGGCCTCTCAGTTTTTGAATGGTTTCCTACAGAATGGCACAATTTCAGGAGCTGGATAGAGAGTGCTACCCACCACCAGAAACCTCTCAAGATAGCCTTGTAGTTACAGCATTGTCCTAGGAAATGAGATCACTGGAAGGTGTCCCTGCTGATGGCAGAGGGGGTGGAACTGGATGATCTTTAAGGTCCCTTCCAACCCAAACCATTCTATGATTCTATGAACTTCACTTCCTCCTGCACTTCCCAGGCAGCTGCACAACCTAGTTGCACATGACACAAACACAAACCTCCCTGCATTTAACATGGAGCCCAGTGCTGGGCACTTTCATCAGTCATTCTTAAGGCTCTCATTGATGAGATCTCTTGGGAGATCAGATGTTGAGGACATTAGTCAGGCCAAGACACAGGCTAAGCACTGTGCTCTTGCGAAGAGAGACAGTTTGGTCTAGTCTGCAGACCTGGGGAGAGCTTCAAAGCCAAATATGGGAAGTATCTGTGAAATACAGGCATCTGCAGGTACTACAGCAGCTAAGAGAAGGTTTTATAACCTTGAGCTATAAAGTACAGGTTTAGATGTAGAGATCTGAATTCCACATGCATCAGGTACCAGGCATTTTAGTAGCTGGAGACTTTATAGGCTTGATAAAAAAGTAATTCCTTAATTTTCCTCCTGGATTACATAAACAGGCTGATTTCAGGTTTAATCTTCTTTCTTGTGCTCCTTTCTTGCAGCTGTCTTTGAAAATTTTAAATATATGCATTTACTTGAAAGAGACACACAGTCACACTACTACCCCTGTGAAATACATAGCAACAAACTCCTTAGTGCATACAGTAACATCCCCCAGCCACCTTTTTTTTTAGACTCTAGAAATTTTGTTTATCAGAGGATTTTCAGGAGGCTGGAAAGAAGATCGCATGTACTTTTTGGCGACTTCCTCCCTTCATAGATACCCTTTTTATCAGAAAAAAAAAACAACTATGAAGGAATAGATATCACTAGCTCTAAAAGTGTGTGAAAGGACATATCTGGAGTTTTCCAGATAAAAAAAAAATGCCCTTAAACACCTCTAGTGGTGAGAAATCCATTAAGTGCATTATGTCCTCTGAAGTATTTAAGTATTTTAGCATTAAACTTTGGTAAAGTTTAATATTTCTATTTTTCTTGTGGCATATGCAAATAAAATGTGATGATCCACAAGAGAAGCCAAGCCTACTTTTCTGCTAAGACAATCAACTTAATGAATAATTAGTGTAAGGATATTAGTAACATTAATGTTTAATGAGTTGAATCTTCTTTGCATCATATCCTCTAGTTTCCCCAGCTTGCTAAATAAAAGTTTATTTACTGTCTTAAATTAAAGGACATTCCTGAAATGAGATACCATAAAATTGCAAAGAAGGAAAAGCTAATCAAGGCAATTAAAATGAAAAATTGTTAGAATAATTCACTTTTACCTGCAGTTGCAGTATAGTTGAACTAAGAGTTTCTAATTAAACAAGAAAGTATGTGAAGTGCAGTTCAGCTGATTTGCATTTATGGAACTGGAAGAAAATATTACCTTATTAAAGTGAGTTTCAGAGGAAATGTCACAGCACAGAGGTTGGCCTGACTTGACTTTCTAGTAGATTATGCAGTCATTTATAAGTTTGACTGCTTCACAGAGCCAGCTCCTCTGCAGCTCTAAATCAGCATGGTTTCGCTGAAGTTAATGAAGCCCCATCAATTTATACCAGGTAAGCATCTGCCTGCTAACCCTTTCAATGTATATATTGTTGCACAGAACAAAATTCAGCTACATCTGCCACTGTGTACACCTGAGAAAGATACCAATATAAGACAAGCGTTATGCTGCTGTGCCCAGATAATAAATTTATCTAAATTCTGCTGCTTGGACAAGGGTTGTAGCACGCTGCCTGCCTCTGGTGATTTACTCCTGCAGCTACGTACAGGAAAATGAGCTAGGTGATATTTGCTGGCCATTTTTCTGGTAAAGTCCAACCCATGAGTAGCACTGCTCTCAGTGCTGTACACAGCACTTGTTAAAAATACCATATTTACCCCAATCCATGACAGCCTTCAACCTGAGTTGACTTCATAGCTGAGAAGGAGAGGGGGCTTTTGCTGGCACTGCTTGGTGTGATGCACAGTCCCCTTCATGGTGGAGAGTCTCTGCTTTCCTACCTGCACTTCCAGCAGCGACATTAACACAGCAATATGGTTGAAAGTAAAACCAAGGAAAGGAAACTAAGCCCTCTTCACCAAGAGGAAGCAGCCTATCATTGCTTTATAAACATGGAGCAGTTGATGGTTAATCCTGCATTGCCCTACTGCTTGTGTACATGCTCATGATACAGTGTAATTGTGAGGGTATTCAAGATATTTCATTCTGATTAGATAAATCAGAGACAATTATTGGCTTTTAAACTCCTGAGGCAGGAAGAAAGGAGGTTCTGAGATTCAAATAGAATGTATTTCATCTCACAGGTGGAGTTAAGTGGAATTCTAACTAGGGGCATCTGCTGCAACACCACAACTACATCTAAATTAAAAATATGTAATACTTTATATTAGCAGAGTATTTACTATATCTCTTTAAGAAACTAGGATTCAGTCTATTGAAGAAACAAATGCTATTGCAGCTATTTCACACTTACATTTTCTACAAAAGAAAATGACCACTTCTACCATGCCTTTGCTAGGAAAACCACTGCTGGTTTTGAGAGACATTCTGTGGTCAAGGATTCAGCTGTCAAAGTTGTGTTACATCAGAGACAGCAACAACCTGCTGGCAGAGATAACAAGACAACCCAACAGAAGAGAAGATTCAGAGAGAGAAGGCTCATTTCCAGCACTACTTCATTCATTGCAGCTACAGGCCTAAATTAACCTTGCAAAACTGTCATGAAAATGTATCAGGCCAAGCATAAAATTTACTCTACAACTCTCTATCATAACAGTGATGACAAAAAAAAAATATTAATGACATTCAGTTCACCTGTCAAGTTGATTGCTCAGCCCAGATAAAGAGGAACAGTTTTGCAGAGCTGTTTCAGCTGACAAGCCCAAATCACAGCCATGGCATAGCACGATGCCCAGCAGTGTAGTCACACTAATTAAGGGGCTGTTCAGCCCAGTCTTTTCCTCAGCTGCTGGGGGTGAGCAGATAGCTAAACATCCCAGACCAGCCTTGCTGTTAAACACAGACTGTGTCACTAGGTCAAATAACCTTTTGGCTCCATTTGATCTAAAGTGCACTAGGCTGGGTTTTCTAATTTCTATTTTAAATCTTTTCAGTTTAATGTTAACGATGGAATTATATATGTGATTGGAAAATCCATTTTACAAAAACTAAGTTGCCTTAGTAATGAGTATGCAAGAACCTATATTTAAGTTGATTTTCTATATTAAATGCCACAGGAACTCTTCTACCTGCTTTGACCAACCTTTGTTAAGATTAAAAAGAATATTTAATGCTACCAAACAGACAAATTGCTAATAACCTACAGCTACTATCACAGCAATGATTTATTAAAGCGAGAAAAGCAAAGAAACTTGTGAAGTAGGTCACTTAAAAAAACACTCCTCAAAAAAATAAATGAGGTGGTGGTGCAGGAACTCCTCCTTTTATCTGGCCAATTGTACCACTGTCATTCAGCAGCACTGCCAGAGCATGGCAAGGAGAAGAAAAGATAAATAAACAAGGAGAATCAAATAAAAGAGGGCAAGGAAGAGATAGTAACAGGCTTTTTACCTGGGCTGGGAACACTCATGTGCACTTATTTTCTTTAGTCTCTCATGGTATTATACAGGTTCCAGCTGACACAGGGCAGTGTGCCAGCACAAAGAAATTGTTAGAGGAAGAGATCAGTGTATACACATTTTTTTTTTTTGAGGAGAGAGTCTTGTATTGCAGGCTTCTGTGAGGAGAGGCTGGAGATGCCCCAGGCCAGATATGGCCTCTTCCAGCCAGGTCCAGCAGCTCCCTCAAAGGCACAGCTGAGCCCTTCAGCCAAGATGAGGGCATCTCTGGGAAAGTGTGTTTTAAAAAGGGCAAAACCCTTCCTGACAGAGGGAGAAGAAAAAAGTGAGAGAAACAGCCCTGCAAGCCTGGAGGAGGTGCTCCTGTCCCAGAGCTCACCAATGGCTTGAGAACACTGGAGGTACTCAACACAATAAGCCTCCAGACACTGCGATGAGTGCCTGAAGATGAAAGTCAAACAAAAGATTTGTCATCAGTTCAGGGAAGAAGTTTTTAATCAAGGGGCAGATTTTGTAAGTGTGTAGGTTTTCACAGGTGGCCATTAAATCTGTGATGCCAGTACTTTAAGAGCATCTTTACATTCGTTTTCAGTGTCTACCAAAGCCACATAGAATGACTGATACTCCAAAAAAACCACACTAAAAACCCAAACTTCCCAAAGCTTCCAGTACCCAAGGTACTCTGATATCTTGGTGCTCTTGAAAAACAGACACCATCTTGAAATTTTTTGAGACCTAGAAAACTCACTGGAAGTTGCTATTTCTATAAATGTGTACACATACACTGAAATGAAATTGTATGGATATAAAAATGTTGAAGGAAGAGGATACCTACAAGAGAAAAAAAGAGGAAAAATAAGGAAATCCTGTATATTGAGAAACTGGTGGCAAAAGGATGCCATGCTTTACCTGAGACTGAGGTCACCCATTGAAAAAACAATACATCATCCTTCTCTAGTCTCAAATGAGATGTATGATGAAAAGACCTCTT
>NW_010290504.1:49667-56224 GCF_000700745.2 Antrostomus carolinensis | reverse complement strand
CTTTCCAGCATCATTCTCTATGAAGCAAAGAAGCATTCTCCAAAAATCCACATTATTTGGGATTCATGCTAAGTCTGTGGAGCTGTTGGGAGGGTTAGCAGGCTTGCTTTGGGTGCAAGTTGATTGTGTGTAGCCTTGGAGAGTAGGAAGGCATATAGGGAAATCAAGATGGCCAAGTTCAGTCTGTACTGTTTCACCATAGAACCTCCCAGAGTTAACCTCTCTCCACCCTTTTGTTGTAATTAGCATGCAATAGCCAGATTTCCAAGTATGTTCCACATCTTGCCTTTCTTATTTTTGGACATCTAGAAGAACAAGGCATTGCTTCAAAAAGTTTTGGCATCTTTCTAGATCTGTAAGTCTGATCTCTGCAGCATAAGGAAACCTCCATGAGCTAGACCACTAAAGGGTACAAGAACTCCTCCTGATAACAGCAGCAATGTTAATGCTGAAGCCACAGCTGACATGTATTACTTAAGTGACACATTCATAGAACCTTTAAGTCAATAACCTTTTTGTTGCCTGGATCTCACACACACACTTCCAATTAGAATATATTAATACTCAAAGTTATTTAACAAGTTGTTTGTGTGATCATACTCCAGCCTGTTAGGCATTTCTGCTACTGCATTTGTAATGAGATTCTCATGGTGAGCAAGAAGTCATGTACTGATGCAATTTCCTGATTCTTGAACTCAAGCCAACACAGTTTATTATGACTGCTTCAATATAATCTCCCTTTTGCCTGGACAGTTATGATACTTTATCCATGAACATTCTTAAGAATAAAATTCTCCAGGGAGAAGTAGGTACCAAATACATAGAGAGGGAAGCTCTAGACATCACTTTTTCCACCACTGAGTGGTCACAAATATTAGACTTTGCAGAATTTCCGAGAAGCATTGATAGATTTGATATATAGGGAGAATGTCTTTCATAAAATAGCTGGATATGAAAACCTTAAAGCCACAAGTCAGAACTTCACAGATGACTACATCAAATGAAGAGGATTTATGGCTAAGTGGGATTTAATGCTGAGACTTGAAGCAGAAAAAAGAACAGAGTCTCAAAGGGCTAATCAGAAGAGAAAGAGGGATTCAGAATCTCCTCCTCAAACCCAGCCTTTGGTAACAGAGGCACCAGTTAGAGGAAAACAAACTTTTAACACTTTAATGTTTATAACTAGTAGTACATGTAATATACATACTAGTGCAAAACACATATGTATATAATGTATAATTTACTCCAGCCACTTCCAGAATCCCTTTTCTAATTTGTTTTTGATGTTCCATTTCAGCTCTGACCAGCTTCTCCTACATCCATTCATGGATGTTCTTTCATCCATTCGCCTCCTTTACATCTACTCTCTGTGGTCTTAAGTTCCTTTTTAAAAAAAATTCTTTCTGGTTATCTTTGTCAACTTAAACCTCCATCCACCCATCCATCTCACCACCTCTAAATGCCTCTTTTCTATCCCCCGTCTTCCCATTTTTCCACTTCTTTGTGTGGCTGCCTTTGTTGATAAAGCCAAATTGCACAATTTTCATATTTTCCCGCTGCTTTTTCTACCTTGCTGTTGCAGTTTTTTTCCCCCATCAGTTCTGTCTATCACTGCTGCAGCGACAACCAAAGTGATGCAGGTGCAGGCAAGATGTAGTTTTTCTTTCTTCTCTCTAGGAATAGTCCAGTTTCCTCACCTGACTCACAACATTCACCACTAACAGTGGTATCAGCAGAGCTGAGGGAGCAGGGAATCACCATGCAAAGGCTTGGACTTCGCAATTGCCAACATCATGCTGCACCCTGAATTTTGTTCTCTTCCCTCCAACCTTACCTTCCAGAGCCAGATACTCTTATTCACATGGAAGACATCACTGCAGGTATTATTTTTGCTTTTAGTACTAATAGTACAAAACCTTTTAAATAAAGGCTAGAAATGTCTAACTACCTCAATGATCCATCTGGTCAGATCATTCATTATACCACAAAGGGCTTTAAAAGCAGATTTTGATAAGGTGTTTATATCTAGATATTCCATTATCATATTTTTTTAACCACCTGCCTATTTTATATCTACATCTCTTTCCAACAGGAAGCTATTTCTGATATACACTCTAGAAGTTAACTTAATAGCATTTCCCTTGTGTATCTTATTAATCCACCCTCCTTGCTTTCTCATTCCTTGCGTTTGTAGATTTAAAATCATGTCTGTTTCTTTGCCCTGCTGAAACTGAACCTGAATAGACAATACTTAAGAAAAGAGATATCACCCTGTCAACAACACTTTTCCCTGACAGACATGTACATATGAGTGCATTCAGAGGAATCATACTGAAACTTCAGACAACGGAAGTAGAGTGAGATATTTCCTATTTGAATCAAAACTTTACCTTCGTTGCTATTGTGCTTAGAGGAAAGGACAGAAAAAGAAGAAAAAAAATCAAAGGGACACATAATGCTGAGCAACAGAAAAGGGATAGGAGTGAGAATGAACATCTGATGTCCCTGGAAAAATGAAATTCACTGTACTCCATGCACATTTGGATATATTCCCTGAGAAACCAAAACAGAGTCTGGCTAGGAGAGCAAAACAAGAGCACAACTAAGTGCAGTTATGTAAGTGTTGCAATATTCTATTGATTTATGTAGTCCTGACACTAAGTAATTCACTGCAGATTTTCTTAATCTTGCATTTACAATTAAACTATGTAATAAACAGTAAAAAATTAGAACTTCACTAAATCTGTTCTAGTGTGCAGTTTACTTGATGCTTTCAGAGGATTTAAAAAACCTAAACATCAGCTCACAGCTGTGAATATAACCCCCATTTTAACATGATGGTGTTTCAGTAGTAAGACTGTTTTAGAGACTGCTACAATATATTGTGATCATAGATAATAAAAGCACACAAAAGGCCAAGGGGATAATACGTTTATGTTCATACCTCCTCCCTCTTCCACCTCCTCTATTTCAAAGCAGGCTACACAGGAATGCAATGCAAGTTTTAAAGAATCATGCTGTTGTGAGAAGCCAGTGTAACTTCCTCTCCTGAAAAATCAGTAAAGGTGCAGCTAGAAGGATAAGTAGATATGATCAAATGGTTGGAGCGGTACATCTTGCCAGGTGATGACAAGTGTTTTAATCATTGCACTTATGTACAGCTTGGGCATAAAACACCAGGTTCCTACTGTGCTAGAACAAATAAATTCTTAAAACCATTCATTTCACTTTGCGCTTCCTTCAGCCTTTCAAAGGTTTCTTGGAAAAGAGAGCAAGTCTCACTGAAGACTAGGTTAGGCATATCTAAGTGCTGGGAAGATACATCACAAAGTGATTAACATCTTCAAATTCAAACATCTACACACTGCAGTGTGTATTCCAGATGCATCAGCTCATTTCCTGAGTTCATTATAATCCTGTTGAAAATCTTCAATAATCATTTAAATCATACAATCATTTAAAAAATTCCTGTAACATATCCAGAAACAAGCCAACTGGCACCAGGGCAAGGAAACAAGAATTCTACTCCTGAGAAAAAGATGAAAAGAAAAATCATCATAATCAGTTTATGAAGTCAATAAAGTGATATTTTTTTAGATGAAAGCACCAGGATGCAAATAAACAAACAAAAAAGTAAACAAGGGGAAGAGAAAGTGAGATGTCTTGAAAAACAAGTATGGATTTCAGAAGGTTGCTGCTCTGATTGGCTAGGGTTGCTAGATAGTCAGTTTAGTGGTGACTTCTAGGAAGTGTCAGACAGATGGTGGCTAAAAGAACTAAGAAGTGTTGCTTAACAGGTTAATTATTTCTTCAAGATACCAAGTGAGAAAGTATGCTGGCACAGCTGAGAATAACTATTATTAACTATTATTATTAAGACAACATAAAATATTAAGACTTTGTGTGTTTGGTTTTGGTTTTTATTTATTTTGTAACATTGTTTGCAGCTCTGTACTCAGGAGTACATCAGCTTTAATAAAAAGAACTTGCAGCATTCTCAAGAACTACAGGAGTTTAAGTGAAGCTGCCCAAAACTTCTTTAGAGATAAAGAGTCTGGTAGAAGTAACATGTGGGCACGCTACTCCGGCAAGCTCAGGTGAGTTTGAAAGTGTCAGGAATTAGGATATGTGTTTTGATAAGCTGCAAATTTGCAGGGAAGTTTGATGCTGCAAACAGTAAGTTCTGAGGAAAAGCTCCTTGCAGAACCCAGCTAGGAAGGAACAGGCAGCTCAGAGGCAGTTTAACTTATGTCCCAGATCCCTCCCCCAGTACCTAACACTACCATATTTGTTTTGGTTGTGGAAAGAAGCCTCCCACTTCAACTTATAGTGCAAACATCTAGAATAAAAATCAAACCTTATTACTAGTACACAGCCTAGGATCACAGGTAGGGATGCACTTATGGAAGCTTGATAGTTGAGCTAGTGATCTACCTGGTTCACCTTCTTAAATAAAAATTCTGTCAAGTTGAAGAAGAACATTTATATTCATCTAAGGAAACCCCTTCTACATTCGCTAATACTCCACGTGACAGCAGACCTTACCAAAAATTAATACAAGCCCTATATGACCTCATAACCTAGTAAATTCTGCTGACTTCATCTCCTTTGCCCAAATTACTTTACTCATTCTGAAGTCTAGTACCTATTGAGGTGGTGTTATCAAGAGAAATTGCAGGGAAACGTAATTAGCCAGGCTTTTCATGGCAGTGTTTTATTGCATTTACAGATAGTGTTTCATTCTGTTTATGATTACCAACACAACAAATCTTATGGGACTGCCCCATTTTGGTAATTGTCTGAGCACATTGATTTCTTACTAGTAATATTGCTCAAATGATATAGTTCTGAAGGACACTAAACAACAACAAAACAAATCAAGGCAATTATTACAGCAGCAGTGTAATTTATTTACTATTCTGCCCCCCTTGTAAAATAACATCCCTTTTGTTGCAGACCAATATGACTGCAGATGTTAAGTGATTTTATATGCCCATGGATTAATTCAATTTCTTCATACCAATGTAAATGCAAATAAAGGCTTTCTGTTATAAATACAGACCATGAACAGAATGTGGTTCACAGTATGAGAGGGGTCATATGTGACAAAATGTGACAGATACCCGACATTTAACTTAAGTTCCAGTTTACTGAACAAGTAAAAAGGTGCTAGCATATTCCACAAACAGCAAGCAAAACTGCAGGACATGTAAACTGAAAAACAAGGTCACCCTTGAGGTGAAACAATTTGGTTAATTCTCAGATTTTTAAATATCTAGATGATGCCCTAAGATCTTTCAACTGGTTAATTCAATTGCCTTCATGTTGCCTAAAACACATACCCTTGCACACCAGCTCTAGTGTATGTCTCCAAATATATCTAGTGAATGATTCCAAAAACCATTTCTGAGAATGAGTGCATTTCTTCATCACTGAGTTGATGGAAATACATTGGGGAAGTCTAGACACTGTCTTAAATGTTTCATAATCTTTATTCTTTTTCCAAAAGAAAGAGTTCTCAGGCAGTCAGTCAGGGACTTAAAATGTACCATTAGATGAGCCATATAAATCAGGGAAAGTTTAAGATCTAAAACCATGGAAATAAATACAGTTCAAGTCATAAGAAGTGGCAGGACATCTTTCAAGTACCAATACATTGTGTCTCAATTGTACTGAAGGACGATAACACATAGTGGTGCAGAAATAACATAATTCATTAGCATCAATACACAGTATTAGGCAATAAAATTATTCAGAGCTGCAGTGTCATTAATCTATGCCAAGTGACACAAACGAAAGCAAGTGTATGAAGACAATATTGCAGGAAAAAATCTAAATGGAGAACATGTCAAAGAATTTGAGCTGCATTCAAAGCACATTGTTGTTAGTCTCCTCAACCAAGTCGTACTGTTATTTTAATCATGACATAACATAAGTTTGCAGAGCCAGTGTTATGCAAGACAGACTATAATCCCACTGTAGCTGCAGTTTAACCTCTTTCCACTTGAATTCCCCAAAAAGCAGGAAGGCACAAGCATGGTCAGACAAGCAGGGAGCAAAAGGCCACATTTCTCAGATACATTGATACCATATTTGGAGCTGCAGTGAGTCCTGGGCAAAATGTGCTGCTTAGCAGGTATCTGCTGGTGGACAGGATGGGACAAGAGCCAGGGGGGTGGAGTAGCATTGAAAGGTGGGACCATACATAAATAGGCTCAGGTATTATCAGGAAACATCAAAACAAGCTGGAAACTGGGAGGTAGCAAGCTGAGGTGGATCCATAGCAATTTGCCATGTGAAAGAGATAGCAGGGGAACAAAGGTGGCAGAAAAACAACATGGGAAGAAAAACCATAGTAAGGTTCAGCTTAAGGTACCCAGAGATGGGAAAGAGCAAGCAGAACCTATATTCCAAATGTAGAGTGTTGGGACCTGAAAGGGTGAATGAGCTTTTACTTCAACATATTGAAAACTAATCTCATGGCAGCAGAAGAGATTAGCAACACAAAAGATAAATGTTAGACTGTCATTAGACTTTTGGAACTCATTGCACACATT
>NW_010290504.1:34905-49640 GCF_000700745.2 Antrostomus carolinensis | reverse complement strand
TGCTGTCATATTTCAGCATCCCATTAGAAATCACTGGTATTAAAGGCCATTTCAAAGTGGGACCTTACTGAAAGTGTTTTAGAGCAGCACTGATCTTTCATGATGACAGGGGAAAAGCCTCAATTCACTCATGAGACTGCTCCTGCTTCAGCTTCTAAATTAATCTGGGACCAAATGCCCAAAGACAGACACACAGTGCTAGTGACAGAAGCCTCTTGCTTGTAAGAAACAGCATTTTTTTTTTTCTAATTAAAAAGAAACCCAGCACATGATATAAGAGAGAGGCTGATTACCTAAGAGACTGGTTTGATAGCTGGAGCTGTTGTTGTAGCAGCCATGGGACTCCCAGAAGTTATGCTGCAAAGAATGCCAGTTCAGCATTGATTACTGTACACAGAAACACTGGATCCTACCATCCATCCCAGAAACAGCAGCCTGGTTTCTTAGGCAAGGAGATCTCAGAAATATGATCATAATTCCTATTTTTAATAAAAGGTGAAATTCTGAACCCTGCTCTTTGGCTATCTTCAAAGAGATGCTTTTGCTTTAATAGGAGAAAAAAGCCAGTTAAAGACTCCCTGTTTGGGTCTTTTGGGCCTGACCATCCAAAGCTCCTGACCATTAGGTGACTGTAGATCTGCCTTTTGATGGTGTTTATCCCATAGCAGATGTCACATGAGGAGGCATGGTAAAAAAGCCTCTATGCATATGAAGAATGTGTAAATCCACATCTGAACCTCAGTGTGCTTCCATGGAGATACAGAAATCCAGCAAGCATGGAGTCTGACAGAGAAGAAACATTATTTTGATTCCATAGTTGTGTCCAGACATTAAAAATATATATTTTTTTAGAGTGTTCCAAGCGATTATATGCTTCAGATTTTTTATTGTGATGGAGTAATCCCAGTTTCACCTTCTTTTAACTCTCCCCAGTGTGGATCTGGGGAAAAAAACCAAACAAACAAACCCCCCCCAAAAAACAAAAACCCAAAACACCACTCTTCTGGCTACCTAGTCTCCCACTATCATGACTGGAAACTCCTCCAAATGTTGATTCAGAGCTAAATCCTAATTTCACTAAGCTATGCAACTTTGTTAGTTCTGTTGGATGTTATCCCATTAAACCTTTTATATTATTTTATTTCCAAAAATGCTGGCATTACTCATTCCCACATATTTTATATGCCTCCTTGGGCACTGCTCTTGGTAGGAATTTCACATTGTTCATTAAATTCCAGCCTGTGCAGAGAGCCAGCACCCAGCTCATGCACAGCATGAGTTTTACTTTATAGTTGACCAAGGAGACTTGTTTGCAGGAAGCCCTCTGTACCTCCCAAGTTGAATTGTTGTTCTTCCTCTTTGGCAGCATGAGGCTCTTCCTGATTTTTTTACATTCCCTTTAACCTTTTAAATCCATTCATTGAGGCACCAGCCTGCTTTCTGTGAAAGCACACTGGCCTCAGTCTTACATGGAATGCTTTACTCAACTATTTAACTCCATAATCAGTCTTGCTTAATAAAAACTGACACATTAAATACTGTTTCTGCTGAAGTAGACTACATTGATTTTCCTAGTGATTATTTGATTGTAATATCAATAAATCAGTCACCAGTTTAAAAAAAAGAAAACCCCCCAAACAGTTAACATAGTCAAGTGTAGGAATTCTAACATGGGGAAAAAAGAAGCACATAAAGGGCTGGAAGGAAAGGTGTTTGATCTTGTTTAGTAACGATTGAATTCTTACCCTCATTTGCTCACCAGAAACAAAGCAAGTCAGCCTCTTCTACTACCAATCAAGACATAAATATGTGGGAACAAGGATTCCCTCCCTGGGAATAACTGCAAGACAAAAACCACCAGAGTTTCAGCTGGTGTAAAATTGGAAGTGACATACACCACTTTGCTGACAATTACGGCCAAGAAAGGGGCAGCCCTTTTTCCCCTGTGTTAGTAACTTGCAGAGCTGCAGTTACTATCACGATGTATCAAGGTGAAGATAGATGAGACCCAGTCTTTCTCTGAAAAACAAACAAAACTTGTATGAAGGATGTTGCCTCTTTAAAGAGAAAATGGTTAACGGTCTTTCATTTCACAGCAGAACAAGGAAGTAACCAGACAACTCCAGGCTTTCTTCATAGCAGTGAGTTACAAGAACAGCCTGGGCTTGTGGTCAGTATTAAAAGAACTCAGCTTTCCTGAGCTTGCATCAGGCTATTCTTTTTTCTGGAGTGCAGTGGCAAATCCTCACATTGTAATCATAGTCAACACAAAACAAATGTTGATAATAAGACAAAGAAGAATTACCAATCAGGTCCCTGATCTTGCATCTTCCTAATGATAAAAAGAAGGAAGCAGACATAGATAATCTACCTTGTCCACATGCTTCTTTGTGGCTTGAAGAAAAAAATAATCTCAAAAATCCAAAAGAAGGAAAAGTCTTTCACAGAACCCAACTCTCATTTCTCTTCAAATGGAAAATTGCAGCTTCCAATTCAGGAATGATTCATTATGCTTTTGATAAGCTATAAGAAAAGGCTTTTAACACAGAACCACTTCAAGAAAATTATTTGGCACACCATCAGAGTCTGATTCCCACCCACCAAGGTTGCAGCAGAGCAGCTAAAGTACATGAGCAAACACCTGGACTACACTGGCCACACATCTGCACAAGGTCAGGCAGGAGCTGGGCACTCAAAGATGGCAGTGAAAGACTACACAAAGCCTTCTCTGTTATCACCTGTGAGTTGCATTTCTGTGGTGGGATACAGACATTAACCATGCTCACCAAGCACTGCCAGTCATACTAAATCCACTGCAATGAAGAGAGCTGCCTCAGCTGTGTTTCCTCTGGTCTAGCACATCATGTCCTCCCTGGGGTTTCCAGGTGGAAATGCCACCACAGTCCTCTCCACTCTGAGCTTGAAGCCCAGCTGGCACCACCTGGCAGCATCTCACCCTGCCTCTTCATTGGTGGCATGATCGAATTCTTATACTAGAGCTTAATGGCATTAAGTCAAGAGGGCAGCAGCTCAAAACCATCTTCCCACAGCAGCCACCTTGTTACCCTGAGCCAAGTGGAACAATTGTCTGAGGCCCTGCAGCATCATTTCCCAAAATAGTTGCTATTTTCAGGTCGGTACTAGTCAATAAAGATTACTTTGTCTGCCCAGGGCTTTTTCCCAGCACCCTTGAGACTTCTTCTGGGAACAAACCTGAGCAGATGCTAGACTCTCTCACTCATTTCTTTAATGCTGTAGTTCTAGTTTCCCTTTTTTGACAGATTCCAGTTGTGTAGTTTTTGCTCACAAACATACACAAACAAATGTATCTGCTGTATCACTCCCCTATTAACTGGCCGTTCTCAGCTAGAGGAATTTCTTCAAGAAGCATCAACTTACTAAACACTATCTAATTAACTCCTTGTCCTGGTTTTAGCTGGGACAGAGCTGGGTTTCTTTTTAACAGCTAGAACAGCGCTGTGTTTCACTTTCAGCTGGGATTTGTTATGAAAGACACTGAGAACATCCCAGTGTTTGCATTTTTGTCACTGGAAGTGAAGGACTTTGTGTTTTGTCAGTCTACAAGCACAAGATCTAAGAGGGTAAGGAATATTTAAAGGAACAAGCTAAACTGGCATTTGGATATGCCAATGGGATACTCCATATCATATCCCATCATGGTCAGTATATTCATGATGAGCTCTTCCTTTTTTTAGCTCTCTCAGGCTCTCGCTCTTCTGGGATCACAGTTTTGGTTCAGGGTTGTCACTCCTCTGGGATCATTACCTGAGAATGGGCCAGGCTTGGTTGGCAGGTGGTGAGCAATTGCACTGGGTATCACTCATTTGCATATTTTGCTACTGTTATAATTATCACTACTAAAGTAATACTAATATTAAAATAAGTTTCCCTTTATTTTTATTATTAAGTTGTTCTTATCTCAACCTCCAAGTCTCCTTACCCTTTTCCGAATCCTCTCCCCAATCCCCTGTGTTGTCTGCTAGCCAAGGGCTGGCCCAGTGGAACTATCACACTGCTGCAGAAATACTGTCTTGACCTTCAGATGACACCTCATCAAAAAAGGCAATTTCTGCACAGCCTCTACAATACCTTATCCACCTATTTCCTTTGTAGTAGGCAACAAGATGATGTTTTTGACCAAGGAAAATAATAAAAACATGTCTATTTAAACATGGAGGACTTAACAGCATGTGCATTAGTCACTCACAGCACTTCAAGATACCTTCTGTATGCCTACAGAAATGGCAATTATGGTACTTTGCAATGAGATTTGCAATCAGTTGGCCACTTTTCCTATGTCATCATGTTTAACATATTCACCAGTGTTACATGTCAGTAGCTTTCATTCTGCCAAGTACCTTGCTGAAACATGGGACTCATTGCAACATCCATTACACTTGGAGCACGGAGCTAAGGTTCTGCTGACTTGGTTCTGAAGCCCTTCTGCAATAACTCATTCTAACCATTCAGAGCTTGTTTCCAAGGAAATATTGAAAGGATTACATGAGCCTAAGATACCTACACCACAAGTAAACCCCCAGCTTGAGAAGGTCTTGCTCAATCACTACTCTTTATGTAGTCATCCTAAAGGAAAACAGGGCCTTTTTAGCAAGCTATCATGACAGACAGCAACTAGGTTTTACAGCTTCACACCAAATTTATGGGGAAGATACTGCTGGTACAAACTCAAACTGCAACAATATTTCTTCTGATTTAACTTTTCTCCAGCACTTTGTTCCTCTGATGAGGAGTTGGAAATACCTTTACAGATATGTCTAACATTCCACAAAAGCTCTCCAGGCTCTTTCACAGCCCTGACCACTGCTTTGCAGACAGTCATATGTGTTTCAGAAGCACAGCAGACTAGTTCTGTGCCCCTGTTAGGGGCATACTTATACCAGTTTTGGTTTCAGATCCATCTCTTTTGGTACAAGGGCAAGAATCTCTGAACTGCTTTTCATTGCATAAGCAGCCCCTGAAAAGATTTGTCTTCAGGACTTTTTCCAGTTACAGGCAGGATTTTAATGACAAAACCTGAATAATTGGCAAGATGGGAGCTGGAAATAAATATGCAGATAGGCCAACACTTTTTCTGAATAAGTTTAGCATGCAAGAAGAAATTGAGACTAGTGAAGTATCAGGTTGGTTGTAACCAGGCAATAGCATCTTCACACTGTCAGTCCAGTTGCTTGCCCACGTGACAAAAATAAGCTGGCAGTTTATGTGACTAGGCTACAATAGCACACCCATTGCTCTAGATCTGGGCCCCTTTATCTGCAAGGCCCCGTGAGAGGGACAGCAGCACATACAAAGCCTCATTGGACATGGAAATAACATGTGGTAAAAGATTTGCCTGCCCAAAACCCCTTGTGGAGAAAGAGCCTAAGAGCATCTGTCAGACCTGGTAAGTCTCTTCCTTTGCCTCAGGAAGAGTTTGTGTATTTAACTGCCATCCCTAAGTACGATATCAATGAACCTGTAAAAGCACAACCAGATAACAAAGTGCTCTAAGACCTGTAAGGAGGACAGGAAAATCTCAAGAGATATTTTCCATGTTTTGCATCAAAAAGGATCTGGATAATTCTTAAGAAATGAAAAACTTGTTTCTTACTAGGGTCTGATAAGCACTATTAACCCACAGAAGAAGCAAGGTAATACAGCTCAACTATGTACTCTTCCTTTGTAGGTTAGGCAACAGTAAATCCCCTCCTATTTCCTGGTGACCAGGAGTGCATGTACAGAAAGTTGCAGCCCAGATATAATTCATGCTGTACTCATTGACTGTTTAGTCAGAGCCCAGCTGTCATCTGGTATCTTCAGGTGTTATGGCCAGAGTGAGGTGCCCATGAGCAAGGCCAGTTCCACATCACACAAGGCAGCTCCTTCACTCCTTAGAACTTGTTCATCTTCATGCAGTTATTTTTTTTTTTTTTTTAATAAAACTTTCTGTCTTCAGGAACAGATTTGGTGGCTTGCTGCTCAGCATTATAAGCCTTACCTAAATCCTTTGCAAGCAGAAAATGAAATCCTCAAGCCAGTTATGCTGATGCTTTCAGTAATGGTGGCCAATAAGTACATCATCACAAGCTAGCTTAACTACAACTGTGACATTTGGAAACTTAAGCAGATAGATGCATTACCAAATACATTCATATTTTGCATGGAAGAGAATGTTAGTAAATTTATAAATCTGACAGGAAAGAAACAGAATGGCATGTTTTTGCAGTGGTTTTAAGGAAAAAAAAAAAGAAAAGACATTGCCTTTCTTCAACATTTTGTCTTACTTTGACTCCTGTAAGGTTTGGTCTAGAAATTAGATTCGGTTCTAAACTACCTCTAACTTTATTTCTGTGTGGTATAAGTGAGTATTTTTATCTTATGAACACTCAAGATAAACATATTATACAAATTCATCATGTTGTAGCATGTGTTCCATAAACTGCAGGAAATACCATCATCTTAAATGCATGTTTCACTCAGAATCCCAGCTCATTTCCAACATCACAAAAAAAGGGTGAAATCATAAGAACTAATAATCAAAGACACTTTTATGAGTCCCAGAGCTCCTGACTTTCCAAGTTCTGTAACAACAACAGAAATTCACTTAGAGAATAATGATGTTCTCAATATTTTTTCCTGTCGCTACCATTTATACAGTCCTAAGGGTGCTGTCTGGGAAAATAACAAGAGCTACTACAGAACAGCTTGTTGTCAGCATTGAACATCAGACTAAGTGAAACAGAGATCAACGTGAAGTGCACTTTGCAAAGCCTACCTTCAGACCTCAGGTATATGCTTGATGGCAGGAATTCTTCAAACAGCTGGAGACATTGCCTCCTTCCTGCTCCCAGCTGCTCCTCCCTGCTCCCACACCACCCCCTGCTCTCTGCAAACTGCATTGAGGCAGCAACTTTCCAAGCAGGTGCTGCATCTGAACAGTTAACACTTTCTCTACCTCTTCCTTTCTGCAATATGGAAGATCCAGAAGTATTTTTAGGGATACCAGGGCTAGAGATACAAGCAGGTAACATTAACTTTTCTCTACCAACAGCCATCCCAGGTGAATGGCAGATCATCATGGTTATCTTATGTGAGATGAATCAGATGGCTTAAAGTTGACTGAAATATCTACTGCATAGAAAGTAATTTTGTTGGGCATGTCATGAAATATCCACCTCGTGGCATATACCATCAATGGCATTGGCTTGCTACTCCTATGCAGATAAAGCAGTCAAGTTTATGCAGATAGTAAAATTGCACCACTGTAAAACTAATATAGCTGGGAGGAGAAAGATTCATCGTATGCTACCACAGACCTGTTAACCACATGTAGTCAACAGTTATTATTTCACTTGTGCTGGGCTTTTTTTCTTCCATGTTCACTGAATGATGCGTTTCCCTGTAATGAGTTTCACTTCTTAGGTTTCAGATTTATGGCTTTTTGGAGAACAGGTGAGGGAAGCTGCTTACTACTGCCAGGGGTGTATTTTGGAGCACAAGCTATTCAGTTATTCAGGAAGTGCTGGAAAAACAAAGAAGTAATTCCACTGAATCCCACCCCACTGCTCCCCCTGCATGGAGGCAGTAAGCTGTTGCACATTCCATAGTCACTGTAATACCGCGCTTCCTCCTTCATTGCTCTGGCACTTTCAGAAGCTCTACATTAACCTTCAGGGGTCAGTTCACTTAATGAGTTGAATAAACCATTTCATCAATTTACTTTCAATTGATGAAATTACAAAAATAATCTTTCTGAATTCATGAGTCCTTTTGTGTTCCTCTTTATAAGGTGTAAAACAGATAATTTATGCTGCACTTAAAAGTTACATAGTTGTTTAGGTATTAGATTGCTAAAACCCTAAGAGGGGGGGTGGATGAGCATGGAGGAATGGAGGTGAGTTTATGGACATAAAATGCATCATTTTCCAGGTCATCATTCAGTATCTGTTAAATTACTGCAATAAATCCAGTACCAGCATTTTTTTTATTATTATTTTGTAGCTCCACATAGAAAAGCCGTCAATCCAAGCAAAGTTATGCACAACAAAAACTGGATACTGACTTCAAAACTCTTTAATTTGAAGACAAGATAATTTCTATTCAGTGTGAACTTCCAGGCTTCACCATAACCCATCAACATGCCTCTCGTGATGGACTGGGCTGCCCTCCTTGCCTCTTTGCTCCATGAGATGGACTCTTACCTTGCATGGCTATGTATGAAACTCTGATGCAATCATCCTATACCACGTAACATTTATATAGTTAGAACAGGAGCAGCATGAGACTTAAATGGGCCAGACAGGGTTTAGACAACACACAATTTCTAGCAAATAGTCTTGTTAAAAGGGTCAGAGTTGGACATGTGACTTTCAGATAGTGCATTTTCCTCATGAAGATAAAGAGAGACTAAAAAGACAGTGTCTCTGAAGGGCAATACAGGTAACTCCCACTGATTTGTCTCCAGGGGAACCAATCTCTCTACTGACTGCAATATTTCCTCCTAAAATTTGTGATTTCACTTTTCATCATTCAAGTGTTAGGTGCTTGCTCAGAGTTGTAAACAATTTTACTTGCATCTCATCTCTTCAATTCTGTCTTAAACTGTTGTTCTTTCCAGTTTAATAGCACATCATTTTACAGTATTCTGCTTGTGTGCCAAATGTACCCACAGGCATCAGATCAACTAAAACCTTGAATATACATATTAAAAAAAGTCAACTTCTCTGGCATATCTGCTTGGCCAGAGCTAGTCTGCATAGCTTTTCTCCAGTACTCAATTATAAAGAAATTAAGAAGTTTCCAGACAATTCTTCTCCTTCACCATTAGCAGTACAGTGTAAATTCAGATAAAACTACTTATTTTTCCTCCAAGTCTGCTGTGTTTAACTGTCTCAAGGAAACTGAAAACTTTCAGCTGAGTACTCCCAGTATGTGCGTCTCATGCTTTTCTCAAAGAAATTGGAATGAAAAATGGATATATAAAAATGCAACCCTTGACTTGCTTAAAAGAATAAGAACTTAAGAAAAGAGTAGCATTTTAAAAATACACAACAAAGTAAACAGAATGATCTCAGTCAACATTGTTTTAAACCTATTGGTTCTAACAGCCTTTCAAATATCCAAAGCTCAGAGGTTTTCACTAGTGCTGAGGTTATTTTGTATGGCCTGGTTTATTTGCTATCCAGACAGATCTGCCTCCAAGATGTCAGAACTTCTGCATCTCTAAAAATCACCTCACTAAAGAATTTTTCCATGCTGAACTTGTCACCTCAAAGTTATTGGACCAATTTCATACCTAACTGGCACTAGGAGAGAGGAACACAGAAGATGTGCTGGTCTCATTTATTTACCTGTATAAAACAATGTTTACTGCCAAGTTACTGCCCAGCCAGCCACAAGACTGTAATAACACTCAGTGAAGAGTTTTATTTATTGCCTAACCAGAAGATAGCCCTATACAGCCATGTCCAGAGGACAACAGCATTCTACTTCTTTCAAAATTAAGCAGGGAAAATAAGCACACCTGGGGACAAAAAGTGCAAGAAGTTCCCTCACTTACCTCCTCCTGGTGCCTTAATTAAATATTGTCTTTATGAATTATAAACTTTGAAAGCTGAAGGCCTGTCCAAGGAGAAAACAGTAGAGACTTTTCCCCAAACCTGGCTGATGAAACCAATATCTGAAATTTTGCGGGAGACATGGATCCCAGCCACAGTGCTTTTTAGATGGGTGAAACTAAAGTTAACTTGCAGAATATGTTGCTATAAATCATGCCTTTATCTCACTTGCTTCTGCCTGTAGACCTAAGTCTTATCAGTTTGCCTTACAGTAAATTAAATTTATTCTTCTCTAGAATCACAATGTTGATCTATTAAAATATTGTTTCAAATGGGCTGGTACTAACCATAGTACCTGGAAGCCACTGTTCACATATGTTTCAGAGGCATCAAGGGCATCCAATAGCTCATTCACTGATGAGTTGCTGACCACTTAAGTATTAATTTCTGCACTGAGCTGTCTAGGAATTGGTATGGGAGGATGGTATTAGTCATGCCATTATTGGTAACGGCAGGTTAGGACCAGAGTCCTTTAAGCAACTCCATTAAACTCAGGACCCTTCGAAAACCCCAGCTTCAAAAGTAGACTCTGCAAAGTCAGGAAGGTCTAAGAGAAGCACCTCTGCAATAAGACCTGGCTAATTGTTTTGGGTTTTTTTTCCTGAAAGCATGTCAGTTACAGTTACTCACATACAAAGTATTTGGGTGGAGCAAAGCTCAAAGCTAAAGCACAGGTGCTACACACCACCTAGATAGACTAAATCACTGATTCAGTACAACCCTGGGACAGTTTCTTCCTTTTCACTTTCTTATGCAGCTACGGCCCAAACACAAACTTTCTTTTCCCTACCACATTGCCATTTCAGGTTGCTGCATTATGTGTTCAATGTGTCCTAATTTCTAACATGTTTCCTAGAAGTTAATGGTAATAAGTATTGCACTCCCATGGGTCTTAGGCAACCCACATATACACCTCATGTTCTGTACAGGGTGAAACAGTTGGACCAGATGATCATAATGGTCTTTTCCAACCAAACTATTCTATGATTCTATGAAATAGGTCACTTAACTCACTCACATTTTGGAAAAGCACATAAAACAAGTATGGCATTGCCAGCAGCCCTTGGGCCAAGTGTCTTTAGCATCCCTGCCCAAGTTTCTTTAGAAACTGACAGCAGTTTCTTTAGATCTTCCCAGCTGGGAAATTAGACTGTGATCTAATGTCCAATGCACACAGTTTAATCCTTCTCTATTAAGTAAGGCACACAAGACCAGATGAAGTAACACTGGTTTTCCAGGGTAAACCCGAGTACTTTGTTAAATCAAAAACTAAATACTGGTTACTGTGAAGGAAACTGATTCACACTGGGGAAGTTATGATCAGCACTACATCCATTTGTAAGCTTTGCTGCAAGGACAGAGAGCATGTAACCAAGCAGAGACTGGCAAATAGTTCTTGAAGCATGGGAGGAGGCCAGCAAGCACCAGAAGGACCCCAGTCAAAGCACATTATCACATCTAAATCCTTTCAACAATTCCCTAAAAGTACTAAATTGAAATTAGCTTGACAGAAAATGTGGAGGATTTGGGAAAAGGCAGGTTTGAACACAAGTCTATTGCCATGCCTGGTTATGCTGTATTCCCTTCTGTCAGGGTGACTTAACATTAGGGTGGTCACTGGCAGTTTATGGGGGGAAAAAAAAGGGCTTATATTAAGAAAACAGTCATGCTTGTGTTTTTTTATATAAAAAAATAATCCTGATGAAATTGCAGTGGCCAATGAATTCCTAAAATTTACTCTTGCTAAATCCACATGAACACACCATGTCTAGAGGCATTCCAACTTCTATTTCCATCATTTCCCTATCCTTTACAAGCTGCTAGAAAGAATACTTTTCAAACTTAAAGGCAACTTTTCCTATAACAGCCAGAAAGAGACAGGAGGCAAGAGAGCTCACATATATTTCTTAAACGATCATAGCAAGAGGCAATAAAAAAAAAGTCATTCAGCTACATTAAATACATAGCATATAAAAAAATTAGCCAAATTGGAAATGTCTGCCAATTACATGGCCAAATTAAATACATAGATAATTGGTACAAGATAATTAGTACTGAGTTAAACTCCCATCTAAATGGTTGTGAAATCACAGATGGGAGAAGTGAAATGAGGAGGAGGTGTAAAGTTAGTCCTGATTATGTCTTGTTTGACTTTACCATTTGAACAGCTAATCCTTTGCTAACATATCTGTTTTCAGAGCTATCTCATTTTTATAAGGCTCAATCAGTTTTGACCTAATGTTACATGCAACATGGTTTTGATCTGATCTCAGGTTTGGGGGGTAGTGGCAGTTATTTTACTCTGCTTCAGAGTAATGAATCTTTAATCACATTGATGGGAAAAAGTGAATAGAAAAATTAATGAAAACACATCAGTAGCCATGATGTGTAATGAATAATAATAAGGAGAACAACAGATGCAGCCTGTTTGATGGCCCAATTTAAAATACTTCATGCCCAATTACAGACACACTCATTTTCTATAAGGCAGACAGTTGGATAAGAAATAGATTATAATTTTCTGCTTTATGACTACTATATAGAATACCTAAGGTCATAACATGGATGATTTATAGAAAACAATAGTTTTCAGAGGACAGATATATGACAAGGAGCCCCAGTTCTCACCTGGCATGCAAAGGTACAACCAGGAAGACCCTCAGGTAACCTTGTGATGCAAAAAAACTAAAGGTGAGTCTTGTTTTACAAAAATAGCAGGAAGAGTTTGTCCTTGAATTGCATCACCTAGATGCAGATTTCCTGGTTAAGAAAGGAGGTTGGGATACAATCATGTCCTGCACAGCTACATACTTCCCCTTCTCCACTCTTTCTTCCCTCCCCCAGGAGCTATGTCTGTCCCTGCTTCACCTTCACCGCTTCTCCTGCGCAAGGGAAACATCTCCCTAGAGACAAGCCCTTCATTTTGGTGACATCCACTTTTCTATCTTACCTGAGTAGAAATACAGTTCTACTTTACAACACAAGGTACTTCAGGATCTCCATATTGTCTCTGCTCCACAAACCCTTTCCAATTTAAATTAGAAAAAGAAAAAAGCCCAACACAAGTAGCAAAACCAAAAAAAGCCATAAAATGAGAAATGACCCAAAAAACCACCCCTTCATAAAAGGTTCAGACCAAACTATTCAGTTCAAAATAGCAAAGTACAATATTGTGATTTCAACTTCCTCTATTATAACCCACAATTTGAAAATTCTAAGCCAAATGTATCTGAAGACAAAATTCAAGATGTGTTCTTTACTCCCCTGTTTTCACAGGGCTCTGTTCAGGTTGACGGGGGGCGAGTGTGTCTGTGTTTGTTTTGGAGGTTTTATTTTATTTTTTCAAACTGGAATTTAGTTCAACCTCTGATGAATTGCTACTTTTGAATGAAAGAACAGTCTGTTGGGAAATCTCTGACTAGATATACTTCAGGCCCTCACATAGAAGTTCAATATTACTTTAGATAACCTGATCTAAACCACTTTCCGAGTGCTTCAAAATAAGTCTGCAAAATGACAGAGCTCTTGGGTATTAGTTTCATCCAGTACAAATTTGTATAGAGGTAACTCCTCGGATGGTTACTGGTATCTATGAGAAAAGTCTTTGAACCCAATGCTAACTGTATCCACCTGTTGTCTGCAAAGGGGCAAAACACCTCAGAGAAACAATTGTTTGATTTATTAAACCCACCTGAATAGTGCTGAAGTGTAAGGTCACTGCTTAACAAGATCTTGTTTACAGACACTCCCTCTTATTGATTTGGATAGAACAGAAGGGCTAGGAGTTAAGTTGGAAAAAAAAAAAAGCAATATGATTTAAACCAAATTACTTTTGCTTGCTACCCAGGACAAAAATACAATGAGGTCTGAAATAGGTCAAGTTCTGTTTTATCAGCTGTCATCTTAGTCTGGATGTGTGAAGCTATTAAGCATCCATAAGGCTATTTTATCTAAACAAGATACTCTATATTATTGGGAGAATCATTTTCAGATTCATGAACCTGTAAATAACAATTTTTGAAAAGGTCTCATCGGAATGAGGTTTGATATATTTTTCACCAGGTGCCCCACAGGCACAGAAGATGACATTAACAAAGTCTCATAATTAGACATTAGCAAAAAGGGGTACATATCAAGATTCATATCACATTATCTCACCTAGAACAAAGATCCTGCTGCCAGTTAAACAATAAATCAGTACCTGCAGACACCAAAGGAGAAAATAGGCTGTATTGGATCAGAGTAAAGTCAATCCAGCACTTTGTTCTGCCTCTGACTGAGCCCAACAGGAAACATTTTAAGAGTCCGAGACTGGGAAAATATATCCTGTTCCTTCTCCAAGATACTCTTCCAGTCTCTCAAGATCTAAAGCTCAGGGGACTTCTCAAACCAGAGACAATGCCTTTGTCTAAATACTATCAAAATTTTCTTCCAGAAGTTTGTCTATGAATTGTGGTCATCAACAGTAGTATGTGACAAACAGACCTTCATATGATTTTAAAAAGCCTTCTGGACCAAAATAGAAATTAAAAAGGAAGGATTTTCCAAAAATTATTCCTAGACAGGAAACTGCATACTATCAACCTTCCCTGGAGCTACAGAATTTTCTGCTGTGTAAAGAAATTTCTAGCTGTAGCATTAGAAAGAAAAGACTGTATTAACTGAAACACTGCCAGAATAACTCCTGTTTCTTGGTTCTCACCCATGCCACAACAGTACATGCGCAAGAAATAAGCAAATATAGATTTGCTGTCTCAACTCTAATCATTCATGTAATCTAATGTATGCAGAAAGCAGCCAGTTGTCTCAAGCAACACTGTTTCTGCTGCTTCTGGGTGAGTTGTCATCTTTGACATTAGCTTTGCAGTGCTTTAGTACAGAAGTTTTTACCTATCTGAGAAAGTAGAGGTTCTCCAACAGCAAAGGCTCATGAGCTAGCAGGGCAGAGGTGACAGGGTGTTACTTGGTACTCCAAAGAGTATAATTACTGGGAGATCATTATCAGTAACAAAAGATGGGGCTGGTTAAGAAGGTCCTACTTTCCAGTGGAAGCAAACTGTTTGGTCATGGACAACATCATGAAGACAGAAAACAAAC
>NW_010290504.1:33342-34889 GCF_000700745.2 Antrostomus carolinensis | reverse complement strand
CTCTCTTTCCAATGTTCTCCTATTAAACTGTCATGTTCAAGTTGTACTACTTGTGCACAGCCACTGTCATACTCACAAAGCACAGTAAGCACCAGTACATCCTGTAGTTATCTCAGTGCTCCTCAGGGTAACACCTTTCTAGCCATCTCCAGCAACAGAGCTAAAGCACCACAGCAATGCTTGCCTACACTTCAAGGAGAGCATTGCTTCTTTCCTATGCTGCTCTTCAGGGAAGCAAAGTGACTTCTCAGAAACCTCACACCCACTTTTTCCTTTTGAGAAAACAAGCAAGCTTCAATATTACCACCTTCCACCTTAGCCTCCAACACGTCAACTAGCTCTAGTCACCCTAAGGTATGACACCTGCCACTCTTTTTTGATGGGATAATCGAGTACCCAACTAGTGTTTGTTTGATAGGGGAAAAGGACACTACACCTTCATAAATCCAAAAAAAGAAGCAAGTTCAGAAAACACTGCCTGAGTCTGATAACCTGGAGGATGGTTCTACTATTAGGTGGTGGCATTTTTGAACCCCTTTTGTTTACAGTACAGTCTGATACATCCTGACAAAGAACAAAACACATGCAGCTTTGGCAGAACACAGTTGTATCTACTGTTAAGGGTTGTTTTTTGTTGTTTGGTTTGTTTTTTTTTTTTTAAATAGCCAGCTTTAAAGTTATTTTAATATCCTTTGCTAATTTCCTTTCTGCTAGCAGGAAGTAAAAAAAAAAAGCAGCACAGAAAGAGTCAAAACTATATGTGCTTAAACGTGAAGCTGTGCTTCTAACTTAGGCTTTCCCTGTAGTGAAAGCTTAGAATACCCTGCACTCAGAAGGTTAAAAAAAGGAGAAGCAAACAAACAAAAACCCCATGTAGCTCTGTGAGGAGCCAGCAAGCAGGAAGGAACTTCAGAGCACTGCTAGCAAACAGTAAATATTGCTCACAGAAGAGATCATAACAGGTTTTTTATTGGTCACCACTGCAAGAACAATTCTAGAAGTGACAGTGGGCATGTTCACAACAAGCATGTATGTTGCTGGCATAGTCATGGGTCCTATTTAGCACCCATCATACAGAAATACCTGCACAGACACTTCTCTGTGGCCAAGTCCACCACAGCTGCAGTGTATTTATTATCTATGCAGACATCAGCAACCCTTCCCAGCTGATTGCTCTGCCCAGCAGCTGGGCTGAGGCAAAATAAACAGGAGCAAGCAGGTAACATCTGCACAAGGCAAGAACTTCAGTGTAATAGTTCAAGGACTAAGAAAGTGGGGTTAACCTGAAAGTCAGGCTACACAGTAGTAGGATTAGAGAAACACTTTGTGTTGAGGTCTCCTAAGAACTGTAATAGGACAGCTGGGGAACTAGGAGAAAAATACAAGGACACAACTTTGGGCAGATGCAGGGGAAAAAAGCTTTGGAATATGCAGGAACTTTGTACCACTGCTCACAGTTTGATCTCCCCAGCACACACATTATCCCCTCCAAAGCATTTCACAATATTAACCAATTAATTCATGCAATACCTCTGCTCACTACAGTA
>NW_010290504.1:4333-33332 GCF_000700745.2 Antrostomus carolinensis | reverse complement strand
AGGGAAAGCTTATTTCTGTTGTACCAGCATGGAAACCAATACAAAACAACCATAACTTCTCAGATATCAGAATTGCCGGATAAAGTAGCAACTGGAATTATTACTCACCAATACTGACTCCCAGCACCCTGCTCAGCCCACTGTTTTTCTTCCTTTCAGATAAAAAAGAGGTGCTCTTGGGAAGATCAATTTATACACAGCTGCCCCATCACCACCACCAATGGCTGTAAGCAATCTGCAGCTGCTTCCTAACGAGGACAATACTTAATCAGAGGGTATCAAACCCAAGGCCCCTTGAAACAACAGCAAAACTTTTAAGGACGTTTGTGGAACAGAGACTTTGTGCTTCTTATCTGATTTAGTTTTAGTTCAAGTTTAAAGTTTAGAAGAAAAGCATAACAATAGAATGTTTGCCCATCTCTTTCTTCTTTTGGAACATTCTCTTCCTCAGCCCCTCGTAGAAGTGCTTGTAAAGCAGGAACGGCTCAGGAAAGAACAGGGTGCTGCATACAGGTCAATCCTCAGCTTGGGAAAGTGGTCATGGACAAACAACAATGCATTAAATGAGTACAGGCTCCTGACACAGCTTTTCAAGCCTCAAACTTCCCAGCTCAGTTACTTAAAATGGTGAACACCAACTATGAAACACAGTCAGGAAAACAGAGTTTTGGATCAATCTCTGTTGCCACAGAGCCCTTACCATCCTTGTTTAATTCCAGCTCAAATCTCTATGCTACAGTTGTGTCAGAAAATCTAGAAAGACGTTTGGAGATCAGGAAGTCTCAAAGCACTGGGTGGGCATGGCTCCAAACCATGCACAGAAGGGCAGGGGAGCAAAATATCTGTATGGTTTTATAGTCATGGTGACACAGTGCTTTGGACAGGATTCCTTGACATAGAAGGTTCCTTTTAGGCTCTATTTCCTCTGTTTTTATGCTTAGGTTTGTATTTACACAAAAAAAATTGACCTTCATGATTCTTTTATTTCTGTGTAGCTTTTCCACATGCTTAAAATGTACCCGCAAGGACACTGACTTTGGTCACAGGCCCCACAGAGGCCCTTGATGTATGTGTCCATGTGGGAGCACTGTGGAAAGGTGAGATGAATGACCTACCCAAGAGTGACATTAGTGTAAAGGAAATCCCAATGAGCCCGCTCTCATGTTGTTGAACTACAGCAAACCGAGGACACGATTTTCAAATACAGTCTCCCCAGGAGACTTCATGTGCTTTATATTCTTCAAAACTTGCCTTGTTGGGGAAATTTAATTTCAGAGTAGACCTGCTGAGACAGGGGTGAGGATGGAACCTGATGCTTTTCAGCCCTTCTTTAGAAGTGTACATTCATGTCATATCTTTGTTGGTCCTTCCTTTCCAGAGGACCTAGGATCTCAGTACATCTGGGCTCACAAGACACAGCCTTATTTTGCTCTGTCCTGCAAGAACCTGGCCAAAATTTGCCCTATTTTATGGTACATCTATTAAAATCTCATAGGTAAAGCAGGAAGCCATATCTCATTTTCCATCCTGTAAGTGACTGTCTGCTTTTTCTACTCCACAGGTCCAGGAAACCAGGCTGGTGTTGCCAAGATGAACACTGCAGCATACAGAGAAAAAGTTACTGAGTGGTGGACTTGGTTCCACCAGCAATTCTCTTCTCATTCCTGAGCAGCCATACAAGAGGCAGCTTTGGAAATTTGTCTTACTCCTTTACCTCTCTTGTCCACACTCAACCTTTTTCTTTAGCAGGCAAACTCTGGATCTGACCTCACTTCAATCCCACACCTTCACTTACTCTACAAGGGAGCTTGCAGCAGAGCCTGACCAAAAAGTTCAGTGTTTGGGTAGACAGAACAGCTGCACTGCCTTTAAATGGAGCCACATGCCCACCTAGGCCAGATTAGCTCCTCTGCCAGCATCAGTACCTCTTATCTCATTGCCCAGGATATCTTCTGTGCTCTAACCATACTTGTCCAAAATGCCCAGTCCTACCACTCAAAAAAATTATCACCAGCTGACATGTAATACAGTTTTTTTTTACAGGGACATATCTTTCTTCGTCTCTCTTCTGTCTTAGGTGAAGGAAATGGAGAGGAAAAGAGCCCCCATGTATCATGCTACATTTAAGCAGAAACAACTAAAGAGACTTCCATTTCTGCTTCCTACGTGCTGTGTCTCCATTTACCTGTAAAGCCATGTGCACCTCAAATGTATTTCAGAGTTTGGCATGATTTCATGGGAGTCAGGAGATCTGAAATCTGTTCCTATCCCTGCCACTGAAATGTGGCCTTAGTTGGGTCATTTCCCTTCTCTTTATTCTCTTCTGGCCACTTTTTTGAGATTAAAATTATTTCAGGTGATAATTTCACAAACCAGCTCTGCTGCTGAATGGAGCCGTCGTTCCCACTGCCTTTCCCATGAAGTCTGTGTATCTGTGAGCAAACCATGCCATCAACCCTGATAAAACAATGTGGGGTTTTCATAGAATCATAGAATGGTTTGGGTTGGAAGGGACCTTAAAGATCATCCAGTTCCAACCCCCCTGCCATCAGCATGGACATCTTCCACTAGACCAGGTTGCTCCCCCAACCTGGCCTTGAACACTTCCAGGGAGGAGCATCCACAGTTTCTCTGGGCAACCTTTTTTCTGCTTTTGGAACTGGAAAGGGCTTGTGCTGGGGGAAGGACAAGGGCAAGGGGCAAAGGCAGAAAGCTTGTCCTGCCCCTTGTCTGACAGGAGCTTGTGTAAAGACCCCTCAAACACATGGTCTGCAGGAAGAAGCAACCTCCTAGCTCTGAGCTGCTCTCAAACTGGAGTTCACAACCAACAGGCCTGGACTCTGCCTGGTTCTGAGTTTCCTGCTTTATGCCATGCCTCCATGATGCACTCTTGGAAAAAATAAGGAGGCACAGCTGGGTTCAGATAATCATGTTCATGCACCGTGAAAACATACCCAGACCAAATACTTTCTTGGTGACTTAAAACAATACAGCCAGCACCTGGAGAAGGTTCATAAGCTGTTGAGGTGCATAACCCCCTCCCCATCATCTCCGCTCACTGAAGCACTGTTGAAGAAGGAAGAAAAGGAACAAGCACAGGGGAAACATGCTTGAAATTGGACAAATCCAAGACATATTTCAAAGGCTTCACAGTACCAGACAAAACCAGTACAGTTCAGATGTATTTAACGTCATATTAATACACAGTCTCATGCCCTAATGAGAAACAGTGTGATATTATTTATTCATCCTAAAATAATTTACTTCTGTGATGGTGAGACTGAACTATGGCTCCAGCAGAATCTTATTTTTCTTACCAGCTGTAATGAAGTTGGTTTCACAGGAGTGCTCTCCCAGTTGTAATGAGCTGCCTGTCTCCTGCCACTACAATCCAGGGAGAGAAATAAGACCAGCTGAGAAATACTTTATACTTTGATCTGTCTCAACAAATCAGTTCAAGAGCTCTAAAACAGAAACCCCAGGGAGAGTGAAAGGGAAGAGGAGAAGTTCAAGCAGGGAAGTTTTAAAGCTGTATTTGATTTGTTTAGCTAGAGCTGTGGTAGTTAAAAAAAAAAATCATCATATCTGTCCATCTTTTTTGAGCTTTCTCAGCTCTCTCAGGCCCTACTACACTCCAGACTTTGGACAACTTTATTTCAGTGATAACCAAAAGAACAAGTGTGTATATATATATATATATATATAAACCTGACATCTTGAAAAGTGAGGTTCTACAAGCTGGCTGAGTTGGATTTCTCCTGTTGCCAATATATCAACAACCTTGTTATCCACCTCTTAGGAGAAAAAAATAAATTGAGCAAAAAAAGTACAGTAGGAGAAGTCAGAGGTGGAACCACACAAGTTTTGCTCCTTGCCTTTGAAGTTAATCTGCTCCGGATGAGCAAGACATGAATCCTACCTCTGGGATTCATCCTGCACCCTCCTTTGCAACACTGGGAACAAGAAATTCATTACAGCCTTGAGTATGACCATGCTGATGTCTCCTAGTTTTGACATCAGCTACATAGAGAAACTCTTGCACTCTTTTTGTTTTCTCTTTTTTTTTGTTGCCTGTTAACTTGCTGCATGATCTTGGTCAAAGCCCTTCACCCAAGTGACTCCATCTGCTAAGAAAAGATGAGGTTAGCCTCCTTACACAGGGAATATATAATGGAACATCTGGGGAAAACTATTATCAAGAATTTGGTGCTATTGGAGAGGGTTGTCTGTATGATCAGCAGTTCCCCTGAAAGAGCATAGAGATTTTAAGATTTTTAGTAAAAAAGAACAGGAATTATCAGGAAAAGCGGATTTCAGTCATGAAGCTCCACATTAATGATATCCAAAACTATCCTCATTTTTCTTTATGTCAGTGTCACTACTGCTTTCCCTAGATACCAGCACACTCTAGAAGTTGAATCTGTGCACAAAGATGGCCATAGATGTGCAAACTACTGATGCCTTAACGCAAGTTCATGGCTCTAGCTCACATTAGTATCACCCTCTGTTCAATGAAGTAACAAGTGACAGGACAAGAGGAAATGGCCTCAAATTGCACCAAGGGCAGTTGAGATTGGATGTGAGGAAGAATTTCTTTGCTGAAAGGGTTCTCAGGCATTGGCAGGGGTTGCCCAGGGCAGTGGTGGAGTCCCCATCCCTGGAGGGATTGAAGAGTCGTGTAGACATAGTGCTGAGGGACATGGGTTAGTTGGGGACTTGTCAGTGTGAGGTTAATGATTGGACTCAGTCATCTTAAAGGTCTCTTCCAATCTAGGCAATTCTGTGATACGTTGTGTAAAACAGGGAATTGTAAGGATTTTGTAAATCTAGTCCTTGAGATGGTAGTTTTTGTAATGTGCAGCTCTACTGCACACATTCAACCAGAATGCCCTTCAGAGATACATGCCAATTAAAGGCATATTTGGTATCTCATGTTTTTAAGCCAAAAGCACGTTAGCTAGCCTGAGTGCCAACAGTATGTAAGATAACATATGTCAGGGGGAAAATATATTTTCCAGTGCATTAGCTGTTTTTGTAATTTAATACCACATTCCATTTCCAAGAGCACTTTGTAGCTGCGAAGATTGTTTGAAGGAAAAAACAAACAAACAAACAAACAAAAACAAAAAAAAAACACCCCAAAAAACCCCCAAAAAATACAAATACAAAAAGCCAAACATTTTTAGTTTAGGCAATTGTTAATTTAAAATCTACAAAATTCAGGGAGAAATTCAGAGTTGGTGACAGTGCTTGAAAAATAACTCTTCCCTTCTCTTCTTATTAATGTTCAATGGTCAATGGTGCTTTAAGAAAAATGCACAGCTCAGAAAGCACTCATAAAAAGGAGGAAATAAAAAGAAGTGAATAAATAAAAAGCATTCAAGTACAACACTAAATTAGCTAATTATTTACACTTGTCCTTGTTGGTTTGGGTGTTTGCCAATATCTTTTGTGCACTGATGGCAGAGATGTAACAAAACTGGAACACAACACAATTTTAATTAGCTAGGTTTTCAGGAGGACTTAATGTCAGTGTAAAACAACTTCCATACATGTCCTATCTCTTTCTAAAGAATCATAATGGAAATGACAAGGGTCAAGAAAATGCTGCTATCTTATACAGTAGCATCCAGTGCATTAAACACAAGTGTGTCCCAGCGGCGCTCTCTCCTCCGCTAGCTTGCAGTCTAACACATCTGAGGGGACCTAACATTAGTGAACGGTGGAACAAGCTTATGTTTAAAAGCAAAGAGAGGCAGGATGGGAGCCCAGCAGCGTGCCTGTTCAGGAGCCTCTCAGGCCTTGATTGCCACCAACCCCCAGCTGAGCTGGACCTCCCAGGACACTCGGGTTTGCAGGACAGCACATATCTTTGAGGAGAACATGTCTACTCTGACTGAGATTGGAAAAGTAATGCTGGCAAAGTTGTTCTGTCCATTCTCTAGAGGGCTCTGAGTCTTCTAAAAGCCAAGCATGTGCAGTATTTATACTGGTCATATCAGCTTACTCCAGAGCTGGACTTTGCCAAGGAGTCATCAGCACTGGCTGGGAGGAGGCAATGCCGCCCGCTGACATCCAGCTCCGGATTCCAGCGCCACAGGCACGGGGAGCTCTTAATGCCCAGTTCAACTGCTGTAAATAAGCAAGACACAAATGCAGGATTAAGTGTCACAGCAGATTACTGAGATTATTACGCCTGCTTTATCGTGACTTTGAGCTTCACAGATGCCAGGGTGGCTCAGTCCACACAAGTGACCAGAAGGTCACATAGCTGCATGTCTAGGGCCATTGGCATCACGCACGATTTGCAAGCTGAGTGTGGATGTGAAGCAAAGCTGACTGACAGGAATGTGCATCTGTTGATGCAGTTGGGCCCGCAGATGACATGTGTTGCTATCTGAAAGGCACTGACAATGTAGATCTCTACTGTCGGGGTCTTAACTCCTGCGTAGGCTGGCGTGGGATCCAGATTCTCTTACAAACTGCCAGTCGCCATTTCATTCTGAAATGGACCAGCTGAGAAGCCAGACACAGATAAATGACTACTGAGAAGAAATACAGTGGGTAATAGGCTAAAAAACAGAATGGTTGTGACCCTTGGTTTTCTGGGATTCACAGACACGGGGCACTGAATTGAAAGCCCTTGCTCCATTATCTGTCAGCGGCAAAGATCATGTGCCAGCACTTCCCTTTGGTCTTCCCATAGCTAAAGATTTTACTAATTCTGAAGAAATAAACCATTCTGTGAGAGAGAATCCCAGACCTTCAGGCCTTTTCTCCAACTACTACCCATGAGACACACTGCACTGATTCATTTCAAAAAGGCTGTGCTCCACTTCTTTGGTAAAATATTGGGGGGAGGTGTGCTTTAATGATAGTCAGCACAGGGTGTTGGCAGTCCAGTAGTTGTCATTGGTCTACCTGGAATGATTTCTGTGCCCTGGGTATCATTTATCCCACTTCTCACTTCCTAGAAGTTAGATGTCAAGCTGCACTAATTATCTCAGCTCCCCTATTGTCAATACAGAGAGGAATGGGGACTTGCAGAGTGATTCATTCCACCTTAGAATATTGCATCCTCACAGATCTCTGTAAAGGATATGTCTTTATCATGAAAAACTGAGGATAATAGCTCTTCTTCTAATGAAAGCAGCAGCAGCAGCAAAGGGGAATATTCTTTGTTGGTAGCACAGGTTGAGAATCTCTAATGGTGCCTTTCCTGCCTGTGTTTCTGTGTGAACTCAAAAGATGGGTCCTCTCCCACAGAACCAGTCCCATAGTGTGGTTATTAGCATCTGTTTCATCTCCCTTCTGGCTCTCAAGGGTGCCAGAGCATTAGGCATCCTTTTTCTACTGATCTTATACATATTGCTGATATTAGAAATGCCCGCCCTGGCACCTTGTGTACAGCCACAGCTGGGTTTTTCACGCTTCTGCTGTACAAAGAGCACTACAACACTGTCCATAATAGGCACAGAGAAAGGCAGCCAGGATATGACTTCATTTGCAAGCCATGTTGGCATCAGGTCACACACGTCCCTCACGCTGGTGCTGGCATGCTTT
This sequence comes from Antrostomus carolinensis, assembly GCF_000700745.2. Lineage (NCBI taxonomy): Eukaryota > Metazoa > Chordata > Aves > Caprimulgiformes > Caprimulgidae > Antrostomus > Antrostomus carolinensis. The sequence continues at coordinate 25,769 of NW_010290504.1, read as the reverse complement.
CACAAGCAAGCATGAGTGCAGGCTCCTCACTTTAGCCAGCAGCTTCAGACACTTTGCCATACTAATCTCCAGGGGCTCAGCACACATGCTCGAAGCACACAGCACCATTTTATCTGCTCTGAACTTCCTCACATGCTCTCAAAACCTAGCTGCCATCACACCTCTCTCACTGAATCTGCAAGCTCTTTGTTTTTTCTCTGTACAATGTTTCAGAGCCCCTTTAGCCCCAGATCTGTGGTGGTTTTAACCTGGTCGGCAGCCAAATGCCACACAGCTGCTCGCTCACCCTCCCTCCATGGGATGGAGGAGAGAATCAGAAGAGTAAAAGTGAGAAAACTCATGGGTTGAAATAAAAACAATTTAATAATTGAAATAAAATAATAATGGCGATAGTAATGATAATGACAGTAATAATGGAATATCGTAACAAGTGATGCACAGTGCAATTGCTCAGCACCTGCCAACTGATGCCAAGCCCATTCCAACTAGCAACCCTGGAGCAGAGACAATCCCAAAACCATAGTCCCAGAAGAGAGAGAGAGCCCAATCCCAGAGCTTTCCAGCCCAACCTCTTTATATACTGAACATGACATTATATGATATGGAACATCCCACTGGCATATCCAAATGCCAGTTTGGGTTTAATAATTGACTATGCTCCCCCTGGAGTTTCTTCTTTTCTTCTGCACCTTCAGACTAGCAAAACATGGTAAATCATAAAGTCCTTGATTTCCCAGCAACAACTGAAAACATCAGTATATTATCAACATTCTTCTCATAACAAATCCCACACTGAAACAAAAAACCAGTGTTATTCTAGCTACTAAGAAGAAAATTCACTCTATCCTAGCAAAACCAGGACAAGCTCCCAGCAGTACAGGGTTATTTACCTGGAACAAAACTGGGCAGCACAAAGAGGAAGGGAAAAGAGGAAAAAAAAGTGCAGTAAAATTTCTCTTTTAGTCACTGTACCTGTCTCACAGCATCCACAGAGCTCATCACAACAGAGCTGAGCAAAAAGGCCTCACCACTGCAGCTTGCTCTCAGATATTTCTGCTGCTTTTGAACACAGAAGAATTTTTCAGTTCTCACAAAAAAGGCATATTTCTTTGTGCAAAAAAGTGTTTTAAAAAAGCCACTGGTACCTTTGTAGTTAAACCTCACTCCCCATTTTTTAAAAAACGCATGCTTTATTGTTGAGAGGAATGGTTATAAATTACAGTTATACCAGAAGGGTCCTGTGTTGGATGAGTGGTTTGAAAAAAGTGCAGCTTCCCTTTACACACTTGTACTTGGACAATGTTAGTCATTCTCACTAACAGACATTTTTGCTAAGCAGATACTTACATCTGTTCAGACAATTAGCCTTCCCACTCAAAACCTCATTTGATCCAAAACCCAATTATTTCTTAAGCAAAGAGGGCCAATGCTTCTAGTTCTGTACCACGGTGCATCTGCTGTAGAGCAAGACAGCTTTCTAAAAAATACAGCCCCAGTCCAGGGGAGCATAGAAGCACATGAATAAATAATAGAACAACTCTCAGATCAAAATTTTTCCTCTGCTGTATGAATGCTTCATGTCCAGAGCTCATTCCACTGCTGTGTGACAGCTCTGATGTCTGCAACATCTTTATTCGCTCATCAGCACTAACTCCTTCCACCACGTGCCGACTACACATAATCTTCAAGTCCCAATAGACTGGGAAGATAAAATCTGTTCAATAAATACTTAAAACAGAGCTTCTTTTCCTCCCTCTCTATCCCCAGGACAGCAGGAAGGATCCAGATTTATCCAAGCATCCAGATTTACCCAAGTGTCTCCCATATAATTTGGACCCCTTTGTAATTTCTGAAACACTCCCTGACAATTTCAGCCTCATGGAAGATGGCAGTGAGCCCCATGACATGTGGTTTTCTGATATCCACGCCAATAAAAGAAGTATCAAGCTGCGCATAGCCCATAGTCGTGGGAATATGTTGCCCAACAAGCTTATGCACCCAGTGGGAAGCAGGAGCACGGCTGCCTGGAGCAGTTCTGAATTACAACGTGCTGTGTGTTGTGGTGTTTCATCTGTACGGATGAAACAACATGAAAGAGTGGCCGTTAACACACACAGGAGCTCGGTTCAAGTGCCACATGTGAGCTTCATGCCAATGCATTGCTCTGCATGAGAGAAACCTCACCTCAAGCTGAAGTGGGGCCAAGATCTGAACTGAAAATTTGGGTCTGGGAGATTCTGAATGCTGGTTGGCCTCCATTTTATGGACTTTTGATGTGATTACCTGGGAGTGTATGTGTGAATTGCTCTAAACTGTTATTTATAGGAAGCTTACAAATATCCAGCACTTTGCTTTAAGTGCTGATTTCCTGGCCTTTACAATGGGTAGCACAGTCTGAGGCACTGAAAGTCATTTATTTAATTATTTATCTATTTATTTATTTATTTTTCCCCTGTGGAAATATTCTCTACTGTATTGGAGAACTTTTTATTTCAAAGGTAGAATTTGTCCAGATTTACCATTTAAGGTTTGATCTCAATGTCAGGTTTTTTTCGCTCCTTGGTTCTAAGATAAGATCATTTGTTGTGCAAATAACTGCATAGAATTTTGCACATCAGAGGACTGTACTGTGACCACTCACCTCCTGACATTGTGCCCCATGACTAAATTTTGCCCTCAATGAATCAGCAACACTCAGCTTGGAAAACAGGAGCATGTTCACGAGAAATTTTGTAAAACCTTTGTTTTTAATTGAAAGGCTTTGAAAACAAAACAAAACAAAACAAAAAACAACCAATTCTTTTTTTCTCCAGCATGTAAATTTTTACTCATGTACACATACGTGCACTGAAGCACTTTTCCACTACAAGGTCCACCTGGCATAAAATTTGACCCTGCTGAGATGAAAGTTAATGGGAGCTAAGTAGAAAATGTCCAGTCTTGTCTACTATCAATTTACTTAGCATTCACAAGCCTACCCAGAACACCTGTTATTCTTCAGCTTGAAAGCTAATCTCAGGTGCTCTCTTGCAGTTTATTTCTGTAATTCCTACATCAATTAACATCTCTTAAGTCAATGCCAAAATACTATAAAAAACATTCTTAGTAGCAACTACAGCTCTGATGCTCAGAAAAGCCAGGACATTTGACGTAAAAGATTAGATGCCAAAAGCCATCTGAAAAAAAAAATTCAATTATTATCATCTAAAGCAAACAACTCTTACCACAAAAGCGATGTTTGTGCATAATTAACCTTTACAACAATAATGAACAATTATATGCTATAAAGAAGAAATGAAAGATGATGGAATGATCATGAGGCACTTCCCTTCCCACTGGAAGGTTTATTTCATCCTCAACATGGTATTAACATCCTACTCTGAATAGCAGAAGAAGCAGCTGTGTAAGGCCAGTTATAGTTCCTCTTGCAGATGGGGCAATTGACACTAGATAAACTGAAGAAAATTAACCCAAGGTTTGCCTCCCCTCTTCCTTCTGATACTTAGGGGTTTTGTTACAGGATGGACTCTGTCAGGTGATACCAATTTATTTCTTTTTTTTTTTTTTTTTTTTTTAATTTGCTTATTAAATACTGGGTAACAAATATTGCTTTACAGAACTGCCATATTCAGTCAGGCCAGAGGTTCATTCCCAGTCCAATGCTCATCCCTAATTAGTCCGGGGAAAGGTTTAAGAATGGGGCAATGATAGAGTGACATTTCTTTAGGCTGTTCTCTGCCTCTGTGAATTGGCTGTTTGTATTTAACAATCTTCAGTACAGCTTTCTTCTCTAACCTTGTCTGTCCATTTCTGAAAGCACACCTAACATCCTGCAGCAAGGAATGCCACAGATGATTGTCTACATGGAGAAAAAAGAGCTGCTCTTCTGTTTTCTCTGTTTGGATACTGTTGTTTTAATAAGCCTTGAGGAGAGGGAATGAGGAGTCATCCCCTTCCACAGTTGGTGGGATATTGTAAGAAGAGCCAGAAGGAAGGGGTTTGATTTCCCCCTCTTGACATGCACTGGAAAGCAGTATTTTTAGCAGTATGCAACCCAAAGCCACTCTCTGCAAAACACATAGCAGTAGAGCAGAAGTTCATGCTACTCACTGAATGCTGGGCCAACTGTCCTCAGAAACACTGTGTGACATTAATTATTTAACCATTAGTCTACTGCCTCAAAGGCTCATTATAGCCACTTTCCTGAAGAATGAAAGAAAGCAGCAGGGAAGAGAGTCAATTCTTACAGTGAACCAGGGGCAGAAATTAAAATAGAAATGGGGATCTTTCACCCTGTTTTGGGAGCAGGCATCCCCAAACCAGCTGCATCACCCATATTATGGTAGGCACAGGCAATGTGCATGCAGCAAGGCTTCTTTCCCTCCAAAACACTCAAGGCATTTCTGTTGCCTGCCAGGCAGCTTTGGGTAGTGCTTGAGGCTGTCAAAACACTAGTCAGAGCCTGGCTCATTGTTTGCCCTAAGAGGGCCACTGCCCAAAACTAGATGGTGGTCCTACACCAGAAATGTGTTTCTGAGTTAAGCAGATGTTGAAGCTGTGAGCATTTCTGAAACGTAGTCTCTGGGCTAAGCATGATTGGCATATTCCTGAAGACTAAGGGAACTCAGTCTCCCTCTTGCCAGTCAAGAGAGGAGCTCTGGGAGACAGCTCGCAGCCTTGAGTGAGCATCACCCTCCACCAGAGCCTCTCTGACGAGGGTTGAGGGAGCAAACTGGTTTCTCCACAGTTAGCCCAAAGGGACAATACATGCCACAGCTCACCAGCCTTGCAAATGGCAGGGCTGAAAGGACACTGACCAGTGTCCATTTTGCATCACTTTTGGGAACACCAGTCAAACAATCACATTGAAGCACTCAATGACCACACCAGGGCAGGTCATCACGCTAGAGAGCAGCAAAAAGGGCAGTGAGCAAGATGCTCTGGGCATGCTCCAGCCACCCTGCACATTTCTGTTCCTTGCTGCTGGGATAATTTAGCAGTCTTCCTTCAGTACAGGAAGCTGGTCACACAGTGTTAAACAGAAACATAAGGGAATACAGTTTTAGAAGCAAATCATCAACTTCTTGGGCAGCACAAAGGGCAAAACAATAGCAAATAGCATCTGGCTTCTGTTAGGACATGCAGCCTCTGCAAATTACAGCCCAGATTAATTAGACCCATCCAAAAAGCTGATCAGCATCATCTGATGCAGTCAGCTTAATTCAGGATATGCCTCTTTGGTTTCTCAGTGCCATATAAATTAAAAAACAAAAACAAAAACAAAAAAAACCCAGTAGCAAATTAAATATATACAGGGCCTTGGGAGAACTTTCCATCAGCTTCAGGATATAAAAAAGAAGGAGAAAGCATTATTCAACTACCAAAGAAAGTATGAAGTAAGTAAAGGGAAAAACACAACAAACAATCCCTAGCACCACAACAGGGGGGTTATGGGGAGCTGCCTGAGCCTGACAAATTTCAAAGGAAGACCAGAGGAAAACAAGCCCACTGTGATAGAGCAACCCCATAGGAGAGGAACACATACTGTAAATCATTTCACTGCTAGGAGCTGGACTCTGAATTCAAGGTTGCTTGCACCAGTTTTGTGCAGGTGAGTCTAACAGCACTCCCCTTATGGAGATTGACTACAAAATATTTCAAAGGGCTGAGAAGAAAGCGACAAGTTTCACCTATACATTTTTGTTATGTGTATTTGCATGTCACTTCTCTTTTCCTCCTCCTCACCTTCTGACTATGCTGAAACATCTCTGGTTTAATAGCAGAAGGCTGCTAGGCAATCCAGCTCAGAATATTTTTGTTAGTGAACAAAAATTTTAGGAGAAAGAATTAAAAATATTGTATGATGAAAAAAATATTAGAGAATATTTTTTGTGCTTCGCTTGATATAGAAAGAGAATTACTTGTCTTCAAATATAAATTCTTCCAGCATAAAGCAAATATGTGCACCACCATGTGAGATGTCTCCCCCATGTATATAATACCTTAATAATTAGGGCATTCTCCATAGCTGAGGGAGATCAAATTCAGTTTCCTCGTATGCCTAAGGAGATTCAAACTCTTTGGAGAGTGAGACAATCAGAGGATGTAGGCCATTTTGGGGTGGGTGGCTGTGGCTTCCTCCTGAAACTGCTCAATTTTACATAAAATTTAGAGTCTCAATTCAGCAGGAAGGTGCATTAACGTGCAGGTCAGTGCTGCTGCCACCAGGCTGAGAAAAGTTAGTCAGCAGGATGCCTGCTCCCTCAGCTACCAACGTGTTTTATACAAACTGGTCAGTGAACTGGCAGAGACAGGTAAATCTTGGGAACTCATGGCCATAGTCAGTCATGGGATATGCAGTTTGCCAAGGGGACGTGACCAAGAGTGGCGTGAGAACATGAGGAGATTCTCTTTAGAGAAGCACAAGTCCTAGGCTTTGCTTTCTGACTCCCTTCCCATCACTACTGAAAGCAGATTTTCTTTTTTTACCAGGCAATTCACTCATAGTTCTCTGATGAGAAGGACCATCAATAAAGTAACAGTTGTGCTTCAGAGAAGAGAAGAAACAGGACTTGAATACAGTGATCACCAAAGGTAATTTGCTCCCCTCCCCTCTTGTTCAGCCTGACTACACACAACCTGTCCTGCACAAGGTCACCTGCAGGTCCTTCCTGCTGGACTCTGGAGCCCAGACAGAGAAGGACACCCATTCATTCAGCTGTCAGTCATTCAGCAGCAGCAAACCCAATTATGTGTATTTTTAGTAATACTAGGTGAGAAACCTCCATAGTATGTAAAATATTAAAAGGAAATAAACCATACAATGCAGAGCATCTAAAAAGAGAGCTCGGGGTCACAGGCAAAAGTCAAATACAGGATCTTGATTAAAAAAGAAGAAAAAAAAAAAAAATCAATCAGCAGGCTGTCCCAAGGCATTTCACCTCTAATTGAAGAGTGAATTGTGTTTACTTACCTGCTCATGTTCTTGACTGTCTCTCAGCAAATGAATCGTGATTACACAATTACATACAATTCAGTGTTTGGCTTCCTTATGATCCCATAGGACTGGATTCCACACTTTAAGACACATATGTAAAAAGAAGACTGAACTCTGAAGGATATTCATTCATTGTATAGAAAAGAAAAATGTTTGTTTTAAATATGAGTTGTAGCCTTTCCAGTTCCTGCTTCCACAGCTGAAGCGCGTAAAGGAAAGGCCACTTGTCTTAAAATAAAAGCTCTTTCACATTCATATTAACAATGGTCAAGATTCAGATTAACAATGGCCCCCTCATAGTCTGCTGTCATCTTGAGTGTACCTAAAATCATACTATGACACATAGAGGTTTTACACACAGAAGGATCTCAGGCTTCTTCATAATGTGTACGCATAATTCTGGAGAGCACAACTCCCACCTATTTTAAAGGTGTTCAAAACTGATTAAAAATGCAGCTTAAGTGAAAAAAAGACACAGGCTTTTGTCTGGTAAACACATTTGTGACTCAAATACTGTCATTATGGAAGTGGAATGAGGAACTCCGTGCAGCATTTGTGAATGAAGAATAATTTATCAGAACAAGCTGGGAATTTGAGTGAACATGGAGATAATAATGAGAAATGCCACAGGAATTAAAACAAAGTTCTAAAAATTTCTGGCAAACCACTGTGCTGCATGTTTTAAGAGCCAGCCCCCTCAGATATATTATTCATCCCCACTACTTGCACATGATGGAACAGATTCTTTTTTTTGTTGCAAAATGGCATTATAGCTGGAGTACCAATAACTGGGTAGAGTATCTCTATGTAGCACAAGAATTGCTGAGTACTGTGGTTGTTACATCAATAACAACTGATCCTCCAGACAGTGGATGCAATATCATAGGACATCTGTGTCTCATATACAACTGTTGTACGGCTTCTTGAAGAGGTATGACTTAGTAGAGGCTTGCAGCAGTGGTGAATTGTGTTTGTGACATTACTGGTGCTAGGGACTGGAAAAGCACAAACTCAGTTTAAGATGATCCGTTACACCATTCATTGAACAGTTTCTGGGTGTCTACGCTACAATTTCTAGGTAGTTTTATCTGTTATGGTACAGCATGCTGAGACACAGCTATGTTGCCTTCTCATCAAACTCCCATAAGCCCATTAAGCATCATTCCCACCATGAGCTTCACCTGAAGTAAGACAATGCAGAACCAAAGGGAAATTCACTCACTCAGAAACAGAGAAGAGACCAAGCAGGTAGTAGAAACATGACCTTTCTCCATGAGGTCAAATAGCTTTATTGTGATTAAGCACTACAATACAGTATATATCCATAAAAAAACTCTATAGTGTATATAAATTATTCCTTCCATTCAGTAATTCCTTTTTTGTTTTCTTTTTTTTTTTTTTTTCATTTCCATTACAGCTTTGGTACAATGTGATTTTATTATATTTTTAAATACTTTTAGCTTCACAAACTCAACACAAAGTACAAAACTAATCCGAATCGGGGATATTACAATCTACACAGTGGTGTTCAGTGGTAGGAAAAAATCTTACCTCAATGAATTCATGTCACTAGCTAAGCTATAAAGGCATACCTAGCAGACATGACAAAAATATGCACCATTAACCAGCAAACATTTTTTTTTTTTCAAAATTTATTTTATTTTTATTTTATTTTTTTTTTACAGATTTTTCCAGCAGCAAATCACTTGAGCATAGTCAGTACTTATGTCCTCAACTGATTATCCTGTTGTGTTCCTCTCCATTTGAAGGCCATGTGTTATTTGTCAAATAATGCACCGCTATCCTCGTATATCCACTAAGCCACAGTGTCAGTACTTGACCTGCCACCCTGCATTGTTAATGCTCGCACAGTTTGTCCTGCAGCTGGCAGAAATAACTGGAACGTTATTGGAGGGGCAGTGTGGGGCAATCAACCGTAGGTTGTTCTGTGGGGCAGGAGGTATGACATTACAGTAGACAGGCATTCCAGTGGCTGTAAGTGTTCCTTGACCTGATTGATTAGGTAGCATGATTGGTTGTTGATATGATTGTTGCGGCAATCCTTGAGAACCCTGGGTCATTGGCACCTAGGTAGGAATACGGAGAGACATAGGGGGGAAAAAAAATAGCAATTACTAAACAAATTAAAGTAGGTCCCGAGTATCCCCAACTTCCTTCTGGCTGAATTTGAGTATACAACGTATTCTGCCAAAATGTGTCACTTTCTGCTGCTCAGAACTGTTCTCATCCCTGAGGATTTCCTTTGTTAGAGAAGGCTTAAAGAGAAATCCCTCTGCTCCCAGGTCTAGTAAGTGGCTCTGTCATGATCTAGCTGAATATTAATTTCTGGGATCAGTGCAAACAGAAGACTCAACTCTGGTATATCTAGGCCATCTAAAAGGTCTAAACCTTTAACTTGATCATTAACCTTTCAAACACATTTTCAATATAGTAATTCTGAAGATATAAGGGGAAAATTTTACCCACAAGCAATTTCCCCATTTCCAGCTGGGTTGCTGTAGTGTTTTCAGAGAAGCTGAGGGAAAAGCTGAATGGCTGCTCAATCAGTGCAACCTATTAAAATGAATTACATGCCATTTAGCTTCTTAACTTTCCTGAGGGACCAGCAGGAAACCTAAGCACAGGCCACCTGTCACAGGCTCTTGGCATATCTCACAAAAACCAGGTATAAAGATGGGGAAATAAGTTACAGACTTGGTAAAAATCAAGCCACTGCCTTCCCTCTTCCCAAAACCCAATAAACAAAAATCTATCTGGCAACAGCTTGTTATAGCAGACATGGTGAGAGCCTTGGCAGGAGTCTCCACAGATGAGTAATCTTTAACTGGATCAGGCAAAGCCCTCAATTTCATTACAGGAAACAATACTGCACTGTCAAAAAAAAACCAAAAACCAACAACCCAACAATGTTCCATCTTTTATATTTTAAGTTCATTTTCTTCACAGGAAGAAGTATAATTCCTTCATCCTTTGTGACATTTTATCCTCACTGCAGGCTGTAATAAATAGTTCATTTGAAGTATTCCCAATTCAGAATGAAAATTGAGAGTACTAATATGTTAACAGGAAGCAAAAAAACCCCCCTCATTTGACTTAGAAGCATATTTATCAAGAAGCCTCCTGCCACACACTGTCCTAAGGAAGTAATAAAGACCATTCTGCAATACAAGAACTTAATTCAATGAAGCACTTTCCAAGGAAAGCCGTGTTTCTTTACGCTCCCAAGTACCTGATAAGACGACATGGCTGGATACTGCACCATCATGCCTTGCACCTGATTTCCCTGTTGATTATTCATCAGGCTCTGGCTTTGGGGTGGCTGCTGCATTCCCATGAGACCCTGGAACCCCTGCTGCTGGTTCGGCAGGACAGGCTGGTACCCTGGAAGAAGAAAGACGTTTTTCAAATACCCTGTCGCTTGTAGGGGCAAAATTAAAACCCTTCTAAAGAATGATCCCATCGTTTCTCCCCATGTTCTTCAAAAAGTTGCTCTGTTTCTAGAGAAGCGTTTCTGGAAGGGAAAAGGGAAGGGGAATAAACAAATGGTGTGAGTTGACAGCCTTGGCAGGCTGACACGAGCGGGTAGCACACTTTCCTCATGCTCTTCAACCCTGGAGTAGAGACCACCTAGAGGGATGCCTGACTGCAGTGCAGGATGACAAAGCCCTGAGCAGACACAGGGTGCTGCTGCCTTCCGGACGCTTCCTCAGAGGCCAGAAAAACTCCCACCGACTTCAGAAACACCAGCATTTGGCCTTCACAGCCTAATCTGGGAGTTTTCTTTCAGGTCATGTTTCTTATCTTACCCTCTAACCTTTCTCATAATGCAGCTCCCTAGCACTGTGTAAACAAAGAAAGCTTTGTTTAGTCAAGAAGAACATCTGTATACACATTGGCTCCTACTTGCAAGGTTTTTCATACTATTAAAGCATAGAAGGGTCACTCTACTAGTTTTGTGTTTGGCAAAAGAGGAAAACCATAAATCAAGGAGTGTCTGGTCTTCCAAGTTGCTCGGTGGGAACGCTGCTGACACACGATTGACTGCACAGGGATGAGAAGTTGATGCTTCTGTTTCAATCTGCGATTGGCTCTGTGTTCAATCAAAGTCATCACAACATTGCAAATTCTCTGCTGGGACGGCTCCTCTAGGACTAATTGAGAAATGGGCAAAGTCTGGATGATCTGGAGAGCGGAGCTGCTAACGAGGCAGAAACATGGATGGGAAGGGAAGCACGAGTGTTGTGCTGCTTGGCAGCGACACCATCCAGCCCGAGAACGAGCCCTGCCGGATGGAAGTGGGTTGGCTGGGTGATGCTACTATTTAGAGATGAAGAATTTTGCAGGAAAAGTGGGGGAAAAAAAAGGAAGATGCAGAAAGATCCTGCCCTTGAAAAATGCAGCCAGCACAGTCATTATAAATCTATGAATAAATCCTCCTTAAGACATTCCGTGTCCTTTAGCACTCGTATTTTTTAACATGCAGTTATGCAGTGCACTATTAACTCTGTAGTGATGTTCTCAGAATAAGCATATTTCAGGAAAAGAATTATCAGAAGGAGCAATGCTGCGTTATTTTTATATGAAAAATGTATGTCACGTCTGCTCAATTTATATTCATGAATACAGTACATGGTTCAATATACTCGACGAATTGGAAATCATCACCTGGGTATTTCTTCATTATGTAAGAAAAAATAAAGTAACTAATGTCTCTGTTTCTGCCAGTCTATGGACAGCTTTCCTTCAAAATCTTTTCTGATGCCAGAGAAATGTCAGGTATCTCTGATCAATTTTTTGGCATTAAAGATGCCTTTCCACAGATATGAGATTAATGTCTCCAGTCAACTGAACAAAATAAAAAATTAATTCCATGTGTGATTAACTTGGCTGGGATATAATATCAAATATCTCCCAAATGCACCAGAATATTTTACATTCAAATTTTCTCCCTTCCTATGCACAAACACAGTGTCAGCATATTTTTTAGTCACAGAAATTACCAACATCAGCAGTGCTGTAACTGAGTTTACAGAAGGCTTATACAGCCATAATAAAATTGCAAGTCCTCTTCTGCTCTTCTGTATATCAATTATTGGGGGGAAGGGAGAGAAATGACAGAAATAAAAAAAAATGATCACTACTATTCTGGTATTTGCAAGAAGTCTAAGCAGAGAGGAGTCAACTGACAGGGGAAGAAACAACAGATAATTAATCTCATGGCATTTGCGCTTGTCAGAGTAAGTCCCAGATGTTGTAATGAACCATAGATTTATGGTAGATGAGGGATCAAGTGACATTGAATTGGGGAATGCAATCAAACATCAGGTTCTGGGCTCACAGAGTTGGACTATGATGCACTGGAACAGGGCAATGGACTGGTGCTCTGCAGAAGCAGACACACCATGGGGGTTAAGTGGAGAGAAGCCCTCCTGTTATCTCTAATAAAGATAATTGCATTACTATTACTTTAGTCAGACTACTGCTGATACTCTACTGTATGTTTGAACGTACAGTTGTCTCTTCACCTCAAGTTTGTGCTCCGCATTCTCCAAATATGACGAATTTATTGCCCAATACAGACATGACTATCAAAGTGAAACAAAAACCGAAGAAAATGACTCAATATCTACCCTTATGTTGAACATGTAGGCATCATCTCATAGGGGTATTAGAATAACATGTACCTCTGCCCTGAAAATTTCCTCTGTATTAGCCCGCACTGCTTAGCACACGGCACAACGACTCTATGTTTTAGGTGCAGGAACACAAAAAGGGAATGGGTTAAGAGCTGAGGTTCACTAGGCTATGGGTTATTATTTTAACAATCTCAGTATTCTTCAAAGAGTTCAGCAATTTCTCCTGCCCGTATGGCATGTGCACTCCTCACCCCTGTCCCAACAAGCAGAATCCTGCTTACAGCCCTGAAAGTCAGGAGAAGACCTTTCCTACTCCCTCTGTGAGCCCTATGCAATGCTCTGACCGCAGAGGGGTCTAAATACAAGGAGAAAAAATACTTCACGTGCATTCTAACACACTTCCAGTGTGATTACAGGGGAGCAAAGAGGTACTAAAGTAAGAATCTGATCACATTGTCTCCTGAATCTTCTTTGCCGTTAAGGGAAATGAAGTTACTTCTTTGGCTCAAAAGGAGGTGCTGTGGTCTCCTGACCTTTGTTCCCTTCACTTGCAAATGGAACAGAGATGTTTAAGAACGTTACTTGCCTGCTTGTATCCTTGCAAAGATGCTGGCTGTCATCTCTTCCTCACTTAATATTAATGGATATTTTTTTTTTAACGATCAGTTTAGCATCCAATGAAGCTATGCATGTCAGAACTTGTTGCAGAACCACAGCACAGCATTTGGTCAAAAGCCAGCATCCTCCTCAAGGCTCTGAAGCTCAAGTGAAGCCACTTCACTTTACCTGATAGCAAAGTCTGTCCCTTCACGATATTAAATATATGAAGAAAGATGCAAGTTCATCCATTTCACTGAACATAAAAACCTGACAAGGTACAAAAATATACTCCAACAGTGCAGAGGGGGTACAGAGAATTAAAAGATGAATTAATTTCTTTACCTGCAACAAGCTCTACAAGCAAGAAAAACACAGCAGCCCAAGTCCGTTCTGCCAGACGGCTTCTGTCTCAGTGCAAACGCAAGGGGAAGGAACTGGCTCTGTACGTGGCAATCCACTTGAACAAGAAGTCGTTAATAACAGAAATCAGCTGCTCTGAATTTCCTACCTTTGCAGCCCAAATTCTGCAACTCTGACTCTGCATGCCACATAACATCTGAAACAGATCCTTCAGTGTTTACTGTGTGCTGATGTCTTCATATGCTTTTGCGCACTGGCCAGGAACAGAACGGAGGTGGGAGAATTGAGACTCTGCATAACTGATAGTCTTAATATATCAACCTTTCCCAATGTTCATGAAACTATATCATTCTAGCAAATCTATCTTTTTTTTATTTCTTTTCTTTTGAGGGCACAGACTATCAGAGATTTATTTATTTTGCGCACACACAGTTTCAATCCTCAACTCAGCTCTGCCATGCTTTTGACATGTTATTTACTTTTCAATGACACGGAAATAACAGAGTGTTCTCCAAAGTCTTGGGAACCAACTGCAGTGCATGAAAAGCCAGGCATCGCTGGGCAGAGATGGACATTCTGGAGCTAACACAAGCGTCAGGAAAGAAGTGAGAACAGGAAATGGCACCACGCTTTCTGCAGCAAGAGTTTTCTTCATACTTGCTATTTTGCTCATTAGCTTTCATACTACATGAAGTGTAATCCTTAAAAGCCTCTTTACTGTCCCCTGAGAACATACATACGTGGGTTATTTTCTAATGGCAGTACACATCAGATGAACCATCCTATTACTGCAAGCTCCAGGGCCTCTTTACTGCAATTATATCATCCTGCTCTATGTTATCTCTGCTACAAAGGAGGATTTTTAAAATCAGGGCAAACATGAGAGACATTGTTAAACAACCAGAGGAACAAATCATGCACAGAATTTCAATGAACGCCTCAGAGGAAAAATAAGCCTTGCATTGCAGTGGAAATAGAAGAGGCCATCATACCATCAAGGTAATTCTCTGAACCTTTACAGCCTGCATCACCACGCTGACAGTCAGCTAACTTAAACATCCCAGGGGGAGAAAGACAGCACGAAAGACCCGCAAATGTTTTAATTTCTTAATGAGCCTATAGAGCTTAAAAGACAAAACACAGTGGTCTTACATCTCTGTCAGCAACGTCACCCAGAGCTGTAATTAAAGCATGTTTGGAGCTCTGCTGGCCTCAGCATACATCCTTCATGAACAACACATCCATGTTTAGAGGGACTGTTTCACTGCTCATTTTAGATTTGAAGCATCTATCAGCGAGATTGCTTTGTAATATGTATATCAGCACTCTGGGTAAAGAGGAATTGGCACTTTGGCTGGCAAGTGTGGCAGTCTGGCACAAGTCCCTGAACCACAAATCTTACTGCAGTCTCATTGTACTCTTACCACTCGGACAGAGTCTTTGCACCTAAGCCCATCTGATGCAAGTGCATAAATTCATGGTGGTTTTGCTGGGATTTGAGAGCTCAGCTGCTTCACAGTGTGGCAGTGGGAGCTGTTGCCCACAGCAAACCCCAAATGCAGGTACCTGGGCAACACACTGCAGTGGCTCCGGCACAAAAAGCCCCCAAAAATTTCCAAAGGGAAACCTCAGCAGGGCTAACTGGGCTGGGTGCAATGCTACACAGGTCTGGTCATGCTCCTGCCTGCTCTGCAACTACTGCAGTGCTTTTCTGGTGCCCCGTGCCCTCCCAGTACAGACCAGCTTAGCCTCCACTGCAACTGCCACCAGGAGCACTGGGAAGAGATTGCATTTGAGCTCCCATGGAAATGCCAAGGGGAGCAAGCACCACCTCTGGGTGCAGACACAAAGGAATACCCTGCAGTGTACTGAAAACAGTGTAACAGCAGATTCTGCACCCAGTCCCAAGTGCTGTGCTCACCACAAGGGCTTACCTTTTCAGAAGACTCCCCAAAACTGCTCAGGGCTGAGAACAGAGCTACAAAAATGATCTGAGGTCAGAAAGTGCTGGGAGACTTTGTCCTGGGAGACCTAATGAGCTCACTCGATGTTCAATTCAAAAGATGAAGGGGTATCTGCTGGTAAATAGTTCTTGAACAGAATAGAAAATGATATAATAAAAGTACGTGGTTGGAAGATAAACCTACGACTGTTCAGTTTAGAAACAAAATTCAAAGTTTCAACAGTCCCTATAATTAACAAGGGGGCAATTTACCCAGAGAGGAAGCACATTTGCTATCACCCAAAACCTCTAAAATGAGGATGGACAGCTTGCTAGAAGATATTCATCAGTTTAATAAGAAGTTCTGGGAATAAAGATATGATTAGAGTGTGCTCTGTGTCCAGTATTATTCAGAACATTAAATTACATGTTCCAGACTTGAAATACTTACAAAAATGTCAGCCAGTTAGCTCTTAACAGTTTTCCTGTTTCCTTCCAAGAAAAAGGACTAATTTTTTGCATGTGAGATGGGATCTTCTTCCCAGTCTCTCCTCCCTTTGATCACATACTGGCAATGCCACCCAATTCACTCCACAAGCAGAGTTCACCTATGTACAGTGGATGTTCTAAGGGTTATTTCTGGACTATTTTAGTTTACTTTGCCGTTGGTGCAGTAGTGCTCAGTAGGTTTTGTAGGCTGAAGAATCTGATCAGTATCAATGTCCATAATTTTGCTAGACTATTTTTTTCCTTTACTTTTAAAAATAAGCTATGGGTAAAGTACTCAAGTGGCTGGATGTAGCTTTTACTCTATAATTATAGAAACTTACAATGCCCATGATAAGTGACTAATAAGAGAAGAAAAAACGTCACTGTAAAACTACAATGCAGTCACGTACACATCAGTAAGTTTGGTAAAGTTTTTGGCAACTCATTTATTTGCCAAAAGCTTTGAGCTGTTCCAACCCAAAAGTACTTGCAAAACTAGAAGGAAGAAAAAAAATAAATAATGAAGCAAGCAGTTATTCTCAAACAGACCCTACATGTTACCTATAAAATACAGGAAAAGGAAGCCAGTGTGGGGATCCTTGTGTTTAGGACAGTTGGCTGAGCTGTGGGAGGTACATACTGAAATCCTTTCGCAGCACAGCTAAGAACAGGAATTTGAGGCAAGGGGTTTCTAGCAGCCAGAACAAAGCCCTCCTGGCTACAGGGGTCCGTCAGTCCCTCCTGTTGACACTCCTTACCTCACATGAGATACTCAAGTACTGGATTGCAACCAGATGTTTCACCTCCTACATGAACATTGTAATTACCAGCTACAAAATCTCCCCATATGCTGCTCGTTCCAAGGCGTTGGGCTCAGACCGGTTTCTCATGTCCAGGCGTTACGCGTTGGATTTGGATGGCTGCTGAGGAAATTGGGGGGAATCTTTTTCATTATGCAGTTGGTCATTAGCTGGCCAGTTTCACTGCAAAAGGATGGAATAAAAGTCTCATGGAGAACATAAAATTAAGCTATACGTTTAAGCTGATCTTGAATTTAGCCTCACCCCAAAGTGTCTGCAGTTTGTAAGACTCCCACAGAAGACACGCTAATTATCTTCCTGCTGCTGTGTCACTTTCTGTGTCAGTCTGAAGATTTAAACTGCATCTTGTGCAGCTGGAATCCAGAACACGTTGTAAACAATTTTGTAGTTTAAGCTTGGATCTAAAATCCAAGGCACGCTGCAAACCAAATCTGCTGCAGTTGATCAATCCATTCCTACTGTGTCTGCTTTCTCTCTACAATACATATAAAATGTCTTGACCTAGTGAGATATCTGGGTTTTGTGTTCCACTTGAAGGCATCACAAATAATTTATGGGTGTGAACTGGATACCATGTGAGCTAGAAGGATAAGTACATAATAGCTTAACGCTAAAAATCCATCCCTTTCCCCCCAAAACATAAGAACATGCAATTTTCTCAGTTTTCACACACATACAAAGGAAAAACCCAAGAATATCTAGGTCTGAAATAAAGATATCTTAAGAAGCAACAGATAACTTGGAGGTAGGATGTGGCTTATAACAGATATAAAACTGCACACGTGCCAAAACCCACAGCAGCACACAGACTCCTGCCCCCATGACACTCTGCGGGCTCAGACTCTCAAAAACAAGAGAAGCCTTTTCACATCAGTGACTTACAATTTGGCTTCTGTTATCTCAGGTAAAAGCACGTCCCACTCCAGCAGACAGCTTGCGGGGAGTGGGGTGGGAAAGCATGGGGTATTACACTAGTTTTGTTTTCAAAATTTAAAACTAATGACATCGATTCTTTCACATTGTATGAGATCAAAACAATTTTTAGCTAATGGCACTCCAGCTACATTCACTGGAAACATATAACACAGTAAATATATTCCTAAACTGATGACAATGACAGCGACTCGAAGAATTCTCTGCAGAGCTGGGGTTATAAAACTGCAGGATTTTGAACTTAGAGTCTCGACACATAATTGCTGCCAGAATTGTAGTTCCTTGGTCTCTGGTCGTAGCTTTGCTAAGAGCACATTCATGCTCCCTAAACCCGGTAACAGATCAACAGCCACATTTGTTGGCAGACCCACAGAGAAAGAGTGGTATTCAGCTGCATTAAGGAACTCAGCAAGATGTATATGTGTCAGAGATACGGGCCAGTAAGATTTAGTATCACCAGAGAAAGAAAAAAAATACCGGTTAGAAGACAGCTTGTCTGTTTTCCCCACCCCTCTTTCTCTTTCTGGTTTATAAAGCTACAAATCCCACAAAATCAGTATCTTCATCCAGCTTCCGAAGAAGAAATCAAATTTAGAAATTTGCTGCAATTTTGCACTACTTCAGAGCAATCTATTTGCTGGATTTGGTAAAAATTGCTGATGAAAATACTCTGATACACAAGAAATTTTTCTGTGGGTAACAGCTCTGAAACCGCCCCCATCTGGCTAGTTCTGTCCAACTGCCAGAGCAGGATCTGTCTTATCTAGCTGAACTGCTCCTCCTTGTCCTCTTCATTTATTCTTCCTCAAAAAGCTATATGAAATCCTGGATTCACTTGTTTTTCAACCCCAGGGGCTGGAAGAAACCCAAAGCACAGAGCATCTGAAGCATGGATTGTTTCATGTGCTACTCGAGACAACACAGCCAACTGGGGGCAATTCTGGGCTGCTAATGGGAAAATGGGAAGAAAAAAAAATAATAGGGGAATAACACAACTCCTCTAGCAATAAAAACCCTCCCAGTTCAAAAGATATGTAGGATCAGGGCTTCACAGACCTATTTTTTAACTCTGTTTGTCCTAGATAAACCAGAAAAAGGTACATCTTTACAGAAGCTAAAAGAGACATGTTTTGTGCATATACTTTTTTTTTTTCCTCAAGAATAGTTACTGCATAAAACAAATGGCCTCATCTGGGTGGTAGAAAGACTCCTCTTGGGGGGGGTTAGATTATGCCAACAAGAAATAAAAGTAACACTGCATATCACACGTAAGATTTAGAGCTTCTTACATGTCAAAGAAATAGCCATTACATTTTTTTATCCTTTTTCTATGATTCTATTCTATTCTATTCTATTTTTCTGTGATATCCTTTTTCTATAATTCCAGCTTCTGGAGACAAGAAATAGCATTATCTTTTAAAAACCATTTATATGCATGCTCACCGTCCCATGGGGGCAAAATGTTTTTGTAAAGAGCGCTGAACTGTTATTTAGAGCCTTCTATTTCACCATCCAAGCAACTACCTTTAGGACAAACACGCAAAATCATGGATACAATGAATTTATGAGTGACTTAAAGATGCGTACCCACCCCTCAAGTTAGTTTTTCACACCTTAAAAGAGTTGTTTTAAAACTCAGTGACCGCCCCTACCAAGTAAAAAAGCCCAGACAAATAAGAGGTATGATTAAATACTTTCATTATACACCTAATGAAATCACATACTGTAACATCTTCTGAGACTAAAATTTTAATTAAGGTAGGCTGGTATTTTGGCTTCCCCCCCTCCCCCCACTGAGTTCCAGGGGAACAGCAGGTAAGGTCAAACAAAAAGCTTATGTGATAAAATTGCGTGAGAGCGCTCCTGGGAGACTTGGCATTATTAACAAGAACATGAAGAAGGGCACAGTTGAACAGTTCAAAGATAAATGATTGCATTCAGTTTACTTTTTGCTATCAACTGGAGAACCTGAGAGAGCAGTTATTTGACAAGAAATGTATATAAATAGGCATCAAAAAGAGCTTGAATGGATACAAATACAGGAGATTCAAGGTTGGAGAAATTTTTTTCTCCAGTTCAAAATCTAGATCTGTTCTTTTACTTCTCTGCACAAAGAATTTCCAAATTATAGGGAAAGCTTTAAGAATAACTTGCTACTAGTTAAGTGGCTTGATGCTGAAAATAAACCTGTTCTTGCTGAGAACCTAACACTGTGTTACTATATGACACTTTAATCACTTATTTTATTCCTTTTCAACACACTTTTATGTTTTGAGTCCATTTAGCACTGCTCCTGTTCTTCAAAAACTATGACAAAAATTATTTGCTCTTCTCCTTGAAGATAACTCTGAAGATAAATGGAGGGCCACCTCTTACAGACATGGTATGTAACTCCAACCTTCTGTAAGATTCAGAAAAGAAAATTCTATTTTTAAGACAAAATCCTTTTATCTCACTTTGGTAAAAATATAGAGGGTACAGCCAGCTGCAAGCCAAAATAATTGCAACACAATAATGCAGGTCTCCATTACAGCAGCATAATTCTGGTAAAGCAGCTGATCCAGGATCTTGGCACTTACCCAGCCCCTGGAGCCTGACTTAAATGCATTAACCCAGACAAAGCATGTGCAGCTGTTTTGGTAATCTGAGGCTTCTGCATTTTATTGGAGACCAAAAAAAAGAAAAGAAAAGTCACTCAGGCAGCAAATGACACAGGTGATATATAGAGATATAGAGAGAGGAGGAAAGTATTTTATGCTTTTGAACTACATTAATCCATGGAGTCATGTGAACAGGCTCGACAGCTTTGGGGAGATGGGCTTTGGAAAGCGTTTCCCTTTGGCCAGCACAATGAACAAGGGTTTACACTGGAGCGGTGTAGGTGCCCAAAGCCAGCTGAGGTGCCTGCAGGACCTGGAAAACATTCTTCGGAGAGGGGTGAAGCTTCCTCATCCCCACAGAGCTAAGCCATTGAAGGCAGATATTGCAAACTCGTGCCCAGTTCTTGTGACATTGGGGAGGTCCTGAATAGCACGAGGTAAAAACCAAGTACAACCCTTCTGCTCTCAGCCCCTGCCTGCCAACCCTGCTGACAATACCGAGAGTTAGCACAGACCCATGGGCAGGCCAGCAGATCATTCTGGAGAATTTTTGGGTTCCTCTTAAGAGAACTTTACTGCTTAAAGACCAAAACAGATGCCAATCTAGTCACAGCCCATACAATGGCCATAGGCTGTTATACGGCTGTAGCCTGCTGCAATTCCTCTTTTGGGGATTTTTGAATAGCTAATATACAACTTCAACACCAATGTTAAAACTCCTTAGTGTTGATAGTAAGATTCCTTTGCTATATAATGTGCTGTAGGGTCACTGAAAAGCAGCATCTAGAGAGATGCCCTTGATGACAAAACATAGAGGGTCTTCATTTAGAATGACTGCATAACCGTGTGTTCAGGATTCTGCTGAATTCAGAGGCAAGGTGTCCATACGTTCTTCCAGAACTGAATTTTCTTTAAAGCTGATTTACAATGAACTGTGAAGAAATGAAGCATATGGTTAACTAATTTATTACCCTTATTTTCAGAAAAAGAAAAATAAACACGACAACAACAACAAAAAAAACCAACCACAAAACAAA
>NW_010290504.1:0-4314 GCF_000700745.2 Antrostomus carolinensis | reverse complement strand
CGCTCTTTTTTCATCTCTCTACCCAGAAAACTGTACTTTGCAGAATTGCAAAGTGTAACCTTTGCTACAAATGTATTCATTTTCACATGGGAATATTTTTCACGTGAAATAGTAACTTCCTGTAGTTCAGGGCTGGAATATCAGTACTGAAGCTGGTACATACTTACTCGTGGTATAAATTCAAATCCTTATTGAAAAAAATTGGCACTAACTTAACTCTTGGTATACACACACAGACCCATGTATCTGTATCAGTGGAAAGAAATATCAGATAAAGTAGAGAGCTAAAAAAGTTAAGTAGCAGCTCGTTCATTGCAACCACTGAGCTGTAACCATCCCACCCACTCTAAGGGTGGGATGCAGGGCAGTGCCACAGCTCCAGACTGTGATGCAGCGGTCCAGCACAGGGCTGCCCAGGAGAGTTCACATAAATAATGAAAACAGTCAAGTAATATCAACTCAGGACAGTCCACTAGAGAGATTTTTCTTTGTGATTGCACCAGAATGATTTCTTCACCCGAGTCAGGTGGCAATATGATCATTTTCCCCACTGAGTACAATGAGCTTGGCATTTCTAAGGACAGCAGACTTGCAGCTGTTATTTCCAGCCAAAAGTACCTGCAGATGTCAGTGATGAGGCTCAAGATTTAGGAAGATAACAATAAATGTCCAAGTTACTGATCATCAGCTGGGCTACACAAATTGACTGTGCACAACTGCTCCGTGCTGAATGCAAAGAAAGCAGGAGGTGGGTTAAGCCTTGGCGCATAGACCAGGCTGGAAGCACATATGGTCAAGTCAATGCAGCTCATTAGGTGAAGAGTACCCTGTGTAATACCCCCTGCACGTACCTCTGTCTGTGTTTGCATTCTGTTATAGAAAACAGTTCCTGGCCATAGTATAACAGTTATTTACAATATCCATTGTTTTTGTTAGCATATCCAAAATTACTGTGTGCAATAGGACAGCTAGCCACCCAAGCAAAATTGTGATCAGCAGGATCAGATTTTCCATGCAAGCTGTGACCCCACAGATTCACTGAATTTCTCCAGATTCATCTCAACATTACACTAGTTTGATTTTCTGGATTGCCTCCAAATAAACACCAGCAGGTCTGAGCAAACAAAACATTAATCCTTCATGTATTGATCTATAACTTAGCTCTTGGTATTGCTGAAATATCTACAAGCACAAGCCCAGGGTGAACCTCCACCATGCCAGCTACTGTGCAAACTTCAAGGAAGAGCTGCAGTCGCCGCACTGAAGATGGCACATTCTTGAATAGACAAGACAGCTGGAGACAGAAAAACAAGCACCCAAGAGAAATAACTTGCCCAGAGAAAAACAGCAGAACTGCATAAATTTTTTTCTGGAAAATACACCAAAAATTTCTGTGCACTGCCTCAGAGAGCACTAGTGCTTAGAGACCCATCCCAAGCAGGGAGCGCTTGGGCAGGCTGCTCCTCACCAGCACAGTCATGGAGATGATGGCCCATGTGCTCTCCCTGCATCTGTCAGGCTGTTTGCTTCCACGCAGCTTCAAGTGCAGGCTCCTGCCCACATCCTACGTATTGGAGGAAGGCTGCAGTGTGCTGGTGATGCACATTTCACTGCGTTGTGTTGCACTGTACTGAGGACGGAATGAGGTAAATTACTCCTGGCAGCATAAATTCACACTAATGATCTACGCTGTTCACTCTCGCAAGCTGGGCTTTGTTTTGTAGCCCAACCTCAAGGACAGTTTTCATAAATGTGACACCAACTGTAAATACCATCTGCAACAAAGGCAGGGCCACTGCCTGACAGCACTCCTCCTCCTCCTCACTGCTTTTGTGTATACCTACAGGCTATCGTATCAAATCACTGAGCAAAAGGACTTGTGCTTATTTATTTACCTCTAACATAAGGGCACAGCAAGTTACGGGCTACAGCCCCCAGCTAGATGCAAACAGACGCAAGGATGATACTGAAGCCAACAGGACTTTGATGGAGCATATGTCTCCCCATATGGGTTCAAGTAACAAAAAACCTCATCTTTTCCAAGTGCACCCATGCAGAATGTAATCCAAAGACTATTGGGGTTAGCAATCGACTTTAACTGGCTTTACACCGTATTAGGAGCACTCGCCTGCAACATACTGATTACTCTGGTCCCCATACAGCAGAGACCTTAAGCATTTGCTTAACTTTTAAGCATATGAGCCAATTTCTTGATTTCAGAGCAATGTTTTAAAGGCTTGAGCACACATCTGGACTGAGGCCAGGGACCTCAGCCCCTTGAAGGAAGAAATCTCCAATGGGAAAGATACTGACACATTCATTCTTAGTATCCTTTAAAAGGCTTCTGAGAAACTTGACCAGGCAGGTAGCAATCAAAGGAAAAAGCAGCTCCATTCCAATAAAATTCAGTCCTACAATAAATGAAATAAAATCTTTTCTCAGCCCTCCTTTTGCACAGCCACTGCTTAATCCTGGGAAGTGGGGCAAGATGGGACTGAGCCTGCACTCACACATGGCCCAATGCACACTTATGTACCTATATGAAAGCGCCAACAGAGTAAGCATTGGCTATGTACCAAGAGATACCACCAAATAATAACCAAAGAGCAACCAGGGATGAGTCTAATCTACTTCACTACTGTGACACAGGCACAGAGTGCTCCCAGTCATGTTTATCTTAGAATTAAACACTTCTAGTTTACTAGTAGACCCCAGTTTACTTCTCTTGTCTTTCTTAATTAAAAAAAGCTATGAAGGAAATGGAGTTAGGCCTTTTCTGCTACTAAAGCAATCATTATCATTAAGACCCTCCATTCCCATTACCCCTTGAAGCACAAGGAAAAGGGTATGTGAAGTACCTACCCGTACCCTGTGTCAGTCTCTGTTCTAGGTATCCACTCCATTCTGTATCACCGCAGAAATGCAAACAGCAATTGCAGGTCTGCCATAGCTCCAAAAGCAACACATAAGGTTACTGCACTGAAAATGGGCTCTATCTTCCAGCTATACCTTTTTCTTGGAAGGAAGTGAACAGCAAAATCTACAGAGGTAGTCACTCCAGGTTAGATTCACTCCTGGTTAGATTCACCTGCGGCCAAATTATTCATCTTACAAAGGAGGGAATAAGTGAGTAAATGCCAATAACGTCTGAAAAAGTAAAAACATTCCCTTGTGACATTCCAAATAGAACACAACCAATTTCTAAGACCTCAAAAATTTCGTACAATTTACATTTTAAAAATATTCTAAATTAAATTAAACAGTATAATAATATATAGGCAATTTAAACGGGGTTTTTTTTCATCTTTTGGGTTGTTTTGGTGGGGAGGGGAATCGTCTCATTTAAAGGAATTAATTTTTTTTTGTTTTAATTGGTCAAGGAATCTGCAAAAGAACTCATCCAAAACAGTTCTATAAACTGTTTTGATAAATTAGGCAGCTAAAACTGCAAATCATGCCTATCTCCATATCACAGGCAAATGTATTCTCAACTCTTGCACTGGGTGGGCAGAATAATGTGGACTATATTTAAAAAAAAAAAAAAAAAGAAAAAAGAGGAATACATGGCCGATGTAAACTTTCACCTTTGCTTTTTCTAAAAAGGGTTTAGTGGCACTTTTGAAAACAAGAATATTAACACCTGGAGACACAAGTTCCTTGTGTATTCACAAAAAAAAAATGAATAGATATGACACTGTCAGCAGCAAGCGGCAAGCTTTTCTGCACAGCTGTGCCAAGAAATCTTGGCTCAAAGAGGGTGGGAGAAAGAGAAAAGGGAGAGGAGGATGGAGGTGGCTTTGGAAGAGATTGTTTCGTTGCTACGCTGGTTCCTGAGTCTCTTTGATGAGTTGGCCAACAGGCTGACAGCAGTGCTTGGGACACGGGCAGACATCGCTCTACCAGTCCCTGCCTCGCTCATGCTAGTGGCAGTTTTTCTGTGGGCTCAAGCAAGCCTGGAATCAGACCTGTGGTCAACAGATGTCAAAATGTTCAGCCAGACCATGGTTTAGTTCAGCTACATGGAAATAAACCACTCTCTGCCCTCGCTCATCACCAGCTTTCCCTGCAGAGCACGTTAGTCAGTTGGCAAACTCCTGCTATAGTTGGCCCAGTGTCGTCTCTGCACAAGGATATTTTGGTTAACCCAAGCAGTGCAACAGCCTGAGAGGGCTGATCTGTCAAGCAAAAGCATTGTATGGAGATTTGCATTCTGAAACCCACAGGACCAGTCCTGATCCCCTTATCTCCCTTCAAGGTACCTACAACTGTGCAACTGTAAATGATGCAAAATTTACTTCCATTAGCAAAAAAAAA
>NW_010290503.1:0-33810 GCF_000700745.2 Antrostomus carolinensis | reverse complement strand
ACCACCTCCCTGGGCAGCCCCTGCCAGTGCCCGAGAACCCTTTCCGGGAAGAAATTCTTCCTGACATCCAATCTGAACCTCCCCTGGTGCAACTGGAGGCCATTGCCCCTGGTTCTATCATCACTGGTTACCTGGGAGAAAAGACCAACACCCTCCCCTCTACAACCTCCTTTCAGGCAGTTGTAGACAGTGATAAGGTCTCCTCTCAGCATCCTCTTCTCCAGGCTCAACAACCCCAGTTCCCTCAGCTGCTCCTCATCACACTTGTTCTCCAGTCCCTTCACCAGCTCCGTTGCCCTTCTCTGGACACGCTCCAGCACCTCCATGTCCTTCTTGTACTGAGGGGCCCAAAACTGAACACAGTGTAATCCACTATTCAACTGGGCATTGCCCTTCTCCCCGAACCCCACTTGGTGGCCCCAAGATCTACCTCATGCCAAACTGTCCCTGAGCCGCTGTTCATGCTCACGGTGTTAAGGCCCATGGAAGAGCCAAGTGGTGGGTGGCACAGGTAGGCTCCTCCCTGGAGCTTCTGCTGTGTCACTTGGACTACAGAGTACAGCAGAGATGTAAAGATGACTGCATGAAGTAAGAGCTTTTTGCATGGAGCAGGTTTGCTTTACGCAGACGCTTGGGCACGGAGTGTGTTACCTGCTGATGTAGCTGCAGTGCTCAAGAGGCCAGCTCTGTGCATCGCAGAAGCAAGGACCTGGATAGTAATTGTCGATTTGACATTTATCCAAGTTATGAAGCACCTCTGAAACACAAGACTGGAGGGCCCTTCAGGAAGTCATCTTGTATGTCACCAGCTTTTAGGCAGGATCTGTACTTCAACTCCCCTGATGGATGAATTTCTAACTTAAAGCCCTCCAATGAGAAGGATACCATGACCCCCTGAGTAGCTGAGTCTACTGTTTAATTATACCTACCGTTAAAAAGGTTTTCCTCATAATATTTAACTAAATCTTCTTTGAGAATTGCATTCAAGGTAGTACATGAACAAAGGGTCATGTAAAGTCTTTCCTTGTTTAATAACCCAACCTTTTGCATCTTGGAAACTGATTATCATCTCTCATCGCTTCTCTCTTTCTCTAACTAGTCAAACAATTGTTTTAACCTTTCCTTTTCTTTAATGTTTTCCAAACCCTTTCAGTCTTACTGCCCCTTTTCTCTAGTCTCTAATTTATCTACATGTTGCACAGTTTACTATGCCAAAGTGAATGCAAGTACCACATCGGTGCCAACGTGACACGTAGTGATTATATCTACTGTGACTGCCTGCAGCGTGCACTTATGAAATCACGGGGAGCATTTCTACATTTATTATAGCATAGTTGTTTTTTTTTCAGGCTGGCATCCTTACAGCAACATTTCATATTGGAGTACAAAATAGCTCGGCTTTTATCCCTAGATAAAACTTCTTCCTCAATCACCTTATTTCAAGTAACTACCTAATAAAATTAAAGTGAATCTTTATCCCTCATGGCCGTAAAGTGTTGCTTAGGGTTTCAACAAGGCTCTTTCTGTTCAATTAGTCTCCAACATGTTAAAAAGGAAATCCTGAATATTTTTTTTTTCTTCTGCAGTGGTAGAAGTTTCAACAAGATTTCTCATAGAAAAGGTTACAACAGTGTGTACCTCTTACGTGCCACTTTCTTTGGACTTTGCTTCTCTTGTAAGCATTCTGAGCCGCAGGTCTCAGAGGGTGTGCTCCAGGTTATTCTAGTCCCCCACTGTCCAGGCTGAGCATTCCATGTTGCTTACAGATCCTTCAGTCAATATGATTGATTGTGTCTCTCATGAAACAGAAGCTTCCATATGCTGTGAGGGGAAGTAAGTTCTCCTGCTTAGAGTCAGTGGATGTCCAGTTGGTTTGTCCACCTTGAAGTTCTACCTTACCTTGCTCAGGGACAGCAGTGGGGACATTAATTGGGTTGTAATTGGACTTGAGGGTGTTCTGATGGGTCACTCCTGCTCTTTTGGGACAGAACAACCGGTCCATGTAATCTGTTACACACCAGTGCTGAGAAGGGAAGGCTGACAGCTACGAATGATAATCTGTCACTTCTCAGTTCCTCCTCCTCCTAGCTGCCCTGCAGTGCTTGGTCTCTGAGGGAAGGTGGACCTCATTTGCTAGCAGCTCCCTTCCGCTCGGGCAGAGCCCCTTGATCCCTGGGGAGCTCTTAAGGATATGCAGCGTGGAAGGACGTTGGCAACAGACTGTTGCTGAAGCCAGAGGAGATCAGAAGACAGTAAGCAGCCCAACCTACAACTCCCAGGCTGAGTTAAATGTTTCACTGGGATTATTGAAAATACGCTTTCTGGTCTGTACCTTCAGTTGGTGTTTTTTTGTCCCAGTTCTGTGGCTGTGAGAGCATCGCAGCACATGCAGTACCAATCATCCTGCACAACTGACCCTGCATTGTCTCCACGTGCACTTGAGAGATCATGCAGGAATGTGATGTATACCATCATTGTGCTTTGGCCATGCGTCCTCTGCTGGCATTTTATGCTGCTTTGGCCACTTCTGCCATCACTCTTCTGGTCTGCAGAGCAGGACTGCAGAATGGCAGCCAGGGGCCTGATCTAGGCCTTACCCAAGGGGGCACAGACAGCATCTCTGATCACTGTTTATCTAGAGGACCAAAGATCCTCTTTGGACCACTAGCTGTTCACATACAGAATTAAGATCCTTTCTCTAAAGTAGAGTTGATGTGTCTGTATACATCTTTCAGGGAATTTTGTGTAGCTTGTCCTCTTGCCACACCCTAAGCCCTGTGTTAGTGTTTGTAGCATCCCAGACGTGTGGTTGATGATTTCTTTTTCCTGTTGGCATATTGCTGTGTAACCCACCAGGCACAACACTTCATCCGCAGTTTAAAAATCTTCTTGGTTTGTGTAGACATTTGGAGTAGTGATACATCTGCCTGTTGCATTCTCACAATGTAAACACTTTCACCTTGTGCTTTATTCTGGGTTTTAGTAATTTATTTTAGTAAATGCTGTGATGGGGAAATGGCTTGTTATTACTCCTGGATTTTATTCAGACACTAAAACTGGAGGTTTTTCGGCTTAATCTTGAGGAAAAAGGCTGGAACTTGACCTGTAAGAGTACTACTTCTGACCAACAGTGCCACGCAGGGGAAGGGGCGGGGGAGTACAAAAAGAAATGGGTGCTTGATCATTCCCAAATACAATTATTTCCTCATAATGTCAGGCTCACTTTTTACCTGATCATTTTCCTCAACCACAAGGATAAGTAATCAAGAGGGATAAGAAAGATGCCAAATTTTATATATATATATATATATATGTACATATATACGTGTCTGTGTGTAGCAATTTGTTGTCATAATACAAAGAGGGTGGTTTCTTGCTTTTTTTTTTTTATTACTCTTTTTGAGGTTTCCTTCATCCTCTCCAAACTTCAGCAGGGACAGGCACGCACAGACCACTGTTGTCCAGTGAGGTAGGTTCTCCTCGGTCCACAACACTCAGTTTCAGCAAACCTGACAGTTGCTAATGTGACATGGGCAGCCCTGCTACCCACCAGGTATGGATGTGAAATAAAGACTGAACAATTTATATAGGAGAGTTGTAGAAGAGCAGGAAGCTGTCTCAAATATCAAACTAGTGTCCTGGTTACTTTTCTCCTTTATTTTAATCAGTAACATTTTCATTAGTTAGTATAATCCACGTGAACAACCTGTGAATGTTTTTGTTCTGAAAAGAGTGAAAAATGATGCTGGATTGTGGGTGGGATGCTTGGTGGGGTGTTTTTAATGCTGCTTGGTTTGGCTTTTGTTATTTTCATCTCAATGTGTACTCCTCTGAAAATTCTCTCAGTATTTTAGCTCTCTCTGGTCTTGACATGGATCTCATGGCTTTCACATTAAATTTATTTTAAACTGCTTTGGTTTTGCACCGTCTCAGTACCCAATTCAGATATGGCAATAAATTTGCAGAACTCTGTACAACTTCTTAATTTATAGATTCAAATGCAGTTAGTGTAAACTTGTAGTTTCCAGTTAAAAAATATTTCTTTGATAATTTTCTGTTTTCTGCTTCTGAAATAACAGCAGATTTACTAGTTGCTCATTGTATATGTAACCCTGTTAAATGCTGACTTGCTGTGTGACTACCTACCCACGGTGGATATTTATATCTCAAGCTGAATGCCTTTTAGCACGGTGGTTATATGGTCCTTTGGTGTTCTGCCCCTAAAGGTGAGCCCTAAGGAAATCTCATCATCTGTCAAATTTGTGTTTCAGCTTTAGGCTTAGTAGGTTTCAATTCTGCAGCCAATGCAGGTGAATTTGCTGAACTTCATTCTGTAAGCACGAATGTTCGTAGTGATATTTTGAATTCGAGACGCTTTGGAATTATAATAAGGTAGTAATTGTGTCTCCTGCCACTTTTTTCCCCCTTTGCCAGAATTTTTGTAGAGAAATGTTACCAGTTTGCTACCAGTTTCTAAGTGTTTTGATGGAAGCTTTAAACATGGTAGGTAACTATTTGCCTTCAAGAACAGTTTTTCCATGTCTTTGTTTTTTTTTAATACAATCCCTATACAAGACCACAGACACCAGAGAGGGTAACAGCAGAGCTTTCCTACTTAATTTTGAGCATTTGTGAAGGAAAAAAAAGATGTATTTTTGTTCTGAGGCTCTAACTTTCCAGTTTTCCTGGTAGTTCTCTAAAACCTATACTCTAAAACTCAGTTTGTTCAAATTCATGGAAAT
The DNA here is from genome assembly GCF_000700745.2 of Antrostomus carolinensis. Lineage (NCBI taxonomy): Eukaryota > Metazoa > Chordata > Aves > Caprimulgiformes > Caprimulgidae > Antrostomus > Antrostomus carolinensis. Next base: position 29,068 of record NW_010290503.1, on the reverse strand, counting down.
CTGCAATCCATGTTGGACGTGAGACCTTGTGCAGCTATAAAGCCAAGCAATTCTAGAAAACATGAGGTAGAAATTAGTCTTGTGTGAATAGAGCAACAAAATCTCTTTGAATTGTTTCAGAGAAAATCCTCAACTTTAATTCACAGCTTCTTGTTGTACATCATTAACAGCTTATAGTGCTTTCAAAAGAATTGAATGAAATATGTGGCATGGTTTGGGTTTTTTTTCCCCCAACATGCAAAGGTGCAACTTCCCCTCTGATCTGTCCATGAGATTGTGTGAACCACATCACAGAATAAAGGCAGGTGCCTTACACAGCCTCATAGTTCAAGATGACAGTGAAAACCAGAAAAGTAATTTCTGCTCAATCCATCAAAGTAAGCATTTGAAGTACAGTGCTGCTTAGTAAATGAGAGGCTGAAAGGTGTCTGTTGAAGAGAAATTGTTTGACTGTGTGTATGTCTACGTTCATTATCAGTTCTGAGATGAAGCTGCTGGGCTTGCTGTGATGATGTGTGATTACGTGGTGTAGTTGTATGTGCTCAGCTTATGATTTTTGCACGCAAATATGGACAGTGCATTAAATGTATCTATTTTTATTTATTTATTTTAAAAGGTAATGTCTAATTAGCAGACCTAATTTGCTGCTTCTATTGAAAGCAACAGTAAGGCTTCCAATATGTTGCCTCCTTTTTTTTTTTTCTTTTCTGTACTCATTACAATGTTTCCTGGCATTCATCAACACTTCTAAATTACTAGGAAGAATGTGATTAATCATTCACTTCCTTATGCTTCCTACAAGATGTACACAGATCATTACAGGCAAGTTGAAGTAAGCCATTTCAAATTTTCAAAACATGCTGCAGCTAGTGGAAATTTGGGGTAAGCACCAGTTTAAACAATCTATCAACAGATTACAGTACAAAAGGTAACTCCGTGTCTGACTGCAACTGAAGATCTGATGACTAACAGTTGATGAGTTGTCTTTTAAGGAAGAATTTCTCTGTCACTAAGTCAATAAAAATCCAGGGAAGGAGTTCATGGAATTAATTTTGAGTCCAGCCCAAATGCACGTCAAAGCAACTTAAGAAACCAGAGTTCAGATGTCAGAAGCCCCAAATCCTGAGCCAGACCTTGAGAGCTGACAGTCCCATGTTTGCTTTGGGATTTATTTGGGTTTGCTGGATTAAATCAGAATCCATATACATAAAAGTTCTGTTGAAGCCAAAAAGACGCAGTAAACCAAATAGATGAGTTCAAACTACAAAGATCAGAGTTTTCATCTTTATTCTGCAAATATGGAACATTTGGAAAGCCTTGCGTAAGCTGAGCTTCTGCCAAGTTTTCTGAAATAGTTCCCATCTAATTTGTCTGCATTATATTTACTTGCTAAAAACGCATGTTGCTTTGTTTCTTTGGAAGTGAGAGCTGATGCATGAACTGCAACCTGGAGGGACAGAAAATATCTTCTGAAACGATTTGTCAGCAAAAGTTAAAATCAGCTCCTGTCCCTGTCCACCCCTGCTACTTGCATGGCCACTGGAACGAACACGCCCTCGGCAGTCAGAGAACAACAGCCAAATGCATTTAATGTCCTGCCCCACGAGGAGGGGAGGGAACAATCTGGCCAAGAACTGAGCGCGAGTACATAGCCTGACTTCTTCTGAAAGAATGAAACAATCCTTTTATGTCCTTGTAGGAAAGGAACAGCTTTCTCCTCTCCTGCTGCAGACTCCTTTTCTAGAAAACTGTCTTCAAAAGAGCACGGCGCAGCATTCTGCTTCAGCCTCCAAGATTCACACCTGTAGCTGTAGATTATTGCTTAGATGAACAATAATAATAAAAGCCCACTAGCTTAAAAAAAAGCCCCTTTGAGCATTGCCACTTAATAATTGTTATTAGTAGATTATCTTACTAGCTTTAATGTGGTGATCAACTACTGTGTTTCACCCTAGATTCTAGGCTATAAGAAAACTGCTAAAACGAATATAAAGTTGCCTCAGCAAAGGCTTCCAACTGAATGTAAGCCACAAAGGGTTTCTTTTAAGTTGGATATGAGCTTTTTTTTTTTCCCCCTTCCTCTGAAGGAGAGAAAATGAGTTCTAGAAGCCTGGTTGTTGGCTTGAAACATAATGTGAAGTCTCTTCAATGTTTCTGGGTTCAATACTATTTTTGAGCCACTACTACTCAAATGAAGGGATATAGTTGCTGGATACTTACTGAAGACCTGTTTTTTTTTCTCAGTTAAACCTATGAGTTGACTTTAACACATATGGATCAACTATTCCATCAGGTTTGGGGTTTTTTTTTTTTTTTGTCTGACTGGTCCCATCTTTTTATTAATGCTTAATTATACAATGACTTTAGGTCTTGGAAGAGTAAAACCTGTTGTTGTAATGGAAGAAGCAGCAATCAGAGGAGGGAGAGTGTCTGTCCTCACCTTGTAACTGACTGATGTGGGAAGTATTTGAGCTTAAATTTCAGGCTATGGGACTTAGACTCAGCTTGTCAAAGGCGTTTCGCCAGAGACAGTCTCACACCTGCACTGTGAAGGCCAGCCACAGAGGCTTGCCAGGGGAACGACAGAACATGTAGGCTCCTTGTTTAGTCCTGTTATAGCCCAAATACATTATTTTTCTCAGTCTGCACTCTTTGGAGTTAAATATTGTTCCTTTATATACCTGACAATAAAGGAAATAAGTACTGTAAAAGTCCTGGAAGTAGATCCAAGTGAATCTCCATATGGGGGAATTCCAGGGAATTGGTTCCCTTGGGCTTTTAAAAAAAGAAGAAGGAAAAAAGAGAGTGGAATGTAATTGCTGTGTTGGCCACTATTCCTATTCCTGGAGGAATGGCCATTGCCAGAGGGCTGCCTATCAGACAGGGAGAATTTGTAATCTGTTTGTAGTGGCAAAGGCAAAATAAACCATAGCAAATTCCACATTTGGCTCATTGCAATACCTCTGACTAGGTTAATTATAGAGTTTGAGGGGGGGAAAAAAAGACAGGAATGAAAGCCTCTCAGAAAATCAAATTCAAAGCAAAGCAGAGTACAATTCAGAACCTTCTCTTCTGTCTGACACTTCAGCTGCTGGAAGCACCGCAGCCTTGTTCACACAGGCGGCACAGTCTGGGGAAGGTCCTGTCCCGAGAATCGTGTGAAGCAGCCTATTGTTGGGTGCAGTTCTGCGTTAGGCACACTTTGGGGTTGTAAACACTACTGAGATCTTTCAGCTTCACTTCTTTTCGGATCACTCTGATATTGATGCATTCCCTTGCATGTTGTGTTTGTGACCTATTTTTTGATGAGTTTCACATCTGCCTTAGCAGCTCTTTGACAACCAGAAAACAGAGCTGTTTACTGAGTTCACAGCTGCTGCTAATATTGATGCCACCAGCCAGAAATGACTGCTTTCTTGGTTAGCTCATCCTGTTGAATGAACCTCTCCACGGGGTTTGTTACAAGTTTGTTTCAACTGGAATGCTATCAAAAGTTCCCACATCTGTGAAATTCTCATACTTCAGCCTTCCTAGAAACCCAGAAAACATATGCACCCTCACTAATCCCAGTAACTTGCTTTTATTTCCCAGGGCTTAACTAGATCAGTTTTTCACAGGTAGTGGAGACATGACAGCCTGTTACAAGTGGGACAGAATTCCTACTGTCGTTAGTTAATACCAGTGCTACTGACACCTTTGCACTTCAACAGAACCTTTTAAGGAAATGAGTCTTCTAGTCTAGTTTAAGGACACCATTACCTAAGACTTCATATTGTGGTGTTTTATTATGGTAACTGAATTACCTTATTTTTCAGCTTTTTTTTTTTTGGATACAGATGAGGTTTGAATGGGTGGGAATGCAAATTGATCGTGCAGTGATGTGTGTTTCCGTGCATCACCTTCAGTGTTCTGTGGGACTGGTTGCTCACAGCACACCATTGCTCAGTGAGGCTGCATCTTTTAAGGCTGAATTGCTACCTGAGCTGTCACCTGAGTGTTGTGGGAAGTCTGATCCCCTTGCACTTTATTCCTCTAATCCAGGGGATTAGTTACTCCTGGAACACTTGTTCCTAGTGATCAAAGAGATTATTTGACCTTTGCTGTTTAGGAAGAAGTTGCAGCTGTATGAAGTCTGGACATAGGTTTGCTTTTTGGTTTTGTTTTACTTTGGTTTGGTTTTTCCTCCCCCACCTTTTTTTTTCACTTAGGTGTTTATTACTAGCACAATATTGCGGGGAGTCTGTGTGCACTGCTGGAGACAAACACATCCCAGGCTCCGTGAAGTGATTAGCCTGGGGACACACTGCTTCAGCTCCAGCTCTCTGCGCCCATGCTTGGAGACTTCCCTTCCTGATTTTTGAAATACTATTCAGAGGTGATTATTGATTATCTTCCAAGTGCTCACGTTTTTAGTAATTGTATTTCCTAAGCCACATCTTAGATCTCCAAACCTTCAAGCCTTTCTAGATCCTTGTGGAGTGAATGTTACAGATTAACTGTGATCTGAATTACAGATGTAGAAACAAAGGCACAAAGGGTATAAAAGATTTGCTGGAGTCATTTCAGTACATCAGAGACAAAATTAGGCAAAAAGATTTCTGACTCCCACCTGTGTCCTACTCTTCCAGCAATTTTCATGCTTCATTCAATTTGGGAACTTTTGCTGTCATGGTATCTCACAGGTAGCTTTCATTTCTTAATGACTTTGAAGGTTGATTTCTACCACCACCCCCCCGGTTCATTTCCAGTTGTTAACAAAGCATATCTTAAATTCTCTTTGTTCCACTATGAAGCTTGTGATGGTGACTAAAGTACTTTCTGACCCCTACCTGCTTATTCTTAGAGAATGAAAGAAAATGTGCTTGACCAGCCTTTGCTCTCCCTTTGGCAGCCGCAGCCAATAGGAGATACTTGTTAGGAACTAAAATGTTTAATTGCTAATATGCTTTTCAGTTTGTATTGTCTCAATCCAGATGACCAGTGTTGTGTGGTAGCTTAAAAACCTTTATTGTGGTAGATAACTAAACTTGTGATGCCAAGTTTTTTTGTACTGTGACAGCAAGGGGAGACACTAATAAGGTGAGTCCCCATCATAGGAAGCACTGTTCCAATAACACTATAATCTTACCAGAATGCTCATTAACCAATTTTTGATACCTCAAAGTTGTTCTCCACTGATATTAAAGGAAACTTAGATGCACAACAACCCTCTTTGGGACGGTATTTATTCTGGGAAGTGAAGTCTGGTTGCTCAAGAAAGTTGTGGCTGCCCCCTCCCTGGGAGTGTTCAAGGCCAGGTTGGATGAGGCTTTGAGCAACCTGGTCTAGTGGAAGGTGTCCCTGCTGCTGGCAGGGGGGTTGGAACTGGGTGAGCTTTAAGGTCCCTTCCAACCCAAACCATTCTGTGATTTTAAGTCTTGTTATTTTGGGATGTCTGCTTCTCTTGATTTGTTGTAAGGGGAATCTGGATGAGTAGCTGATACTGAGCTTCTAAAATTGAGATGACTAAATCTGTCCAACCCAAATCCTACCGGAGTTTAAGGCAAAATATAATGGTGGTAGAACAAATGGATTGTGAGTGAGCAGCTGGGAGTTGAAAGTGGGCAATGAAGTGCCCCACATTGTTACACGTCTCAACGTTGCCTTGCCTTACTGAGATGTAGGAAGAAGTAGAAATGAATCCTGTCAAGACAGCTGTTTGTGGAGGTCATAGTATGACATGAACACAGTTCCCTGACCCATAGATTCCTTGCCAACACATTACTGCTCCTACGTCTGCGAGCCTCCTCTGATCTTTCCACACAAAAACTCATCTTTGTTCCTTTAGCTTTTTTCTTCTCTGTGAACTCTTCCAGGCTGTAGGGATTCATCAAGGTAGCTCTTTGCCTCCTACCCAGACAAATCTGATAAAGTCTTAGTGCCTTTCTATATAGACAGGAAAACTTCTTTCATGGTTTCATAGGGCTTTGCTGCTGTATCATTTTCCAGCTGCAGTAGGGCAGTGTATCAACTGTTGAATGGACACCAGTGGACTTGACCTGTAGTGCTCATTAGGTTCTTAGGTTGTAGCTGGAGGGGTTCATGGAAGAGCGAAGGAAGAACAAATTCTGCAATACAGCAAACATCTTCCTCCATGGAGAAATTAACCGGTTGCAGAACAGCTGAAGTGAGGAGAGACCACTGGAAGTAGTCCACAAGCACTGCTCAAAGCAGGGGTGACTCTGCCCAGGACCTTGTCTGGCCATGTTCTGCATATCTGCAAGGATGGAGACTCCACATCCTTTCTGCACAACCTGTGCCAGTGTCTGGTCACTCTTTAAAGTAAAAGTTTTCTCTTAAATGGGTTCCCTGTATTTCAGTTTGTGCCCCCTGTAATTGGAGAGGACGAGGCAGCTGTGTAGGTGGGTTTTAGCCAAGTTGGAAGAAAGGAAACAAAGTATTAGACTGCAAGAAAATGGGGAATTTGGTAGCAAAAATGCTGAATTTCTGTGACACAGTACAAATCAGCAGATTCTACAGACTGGAAGAGGGGAATCCTTCCAGCCCCAGCTGAGACAGATGAGGTAGTTCACACCTTTCAGAACTGCAATTTAAGGCAGCCTGAAAAAATGATGGAGAGCGAGCTATGTCAGCACATGCTTGGTGCGTGTTCTCAACTTTATCTCTACATGTGAGTGCAAGAAAATTCTTCTTTTAGGGGCATGCTGGGTTTCTCCAACACAATTCTGTGGCGGTGGGTGAATTCCACAGGAAAGCTTTACAGCCACAGAACATATAAAGTCTGGAACATGGATAAACTGGTTAGGATAAAATAGAAACCAGCAAAACTCTCTTGCCAAAATCTGAAGTGAAATGAATAGAGGTTCAAAAAAAGTTCATTCAGTACGCCTGGCTCCTTGTTTCCATCATTTAAGAATAATTACATTTTTGTCACTAACATTGTTTTTAAATGTCAATAGAAACCAGACAAGTGGATTTGTAAAGCCGGCCCCTGTCATATTGAATATATTAGGTTTTCCAATAACAGTCTCTTTTAAGTAAGGGTGAGGAAGCACTAAAAGCTCAGTAACTCGAGTGTGAGGAAGCTATTGAAATAGCTTGTTAGGCTTTATGACAAGCAGACTGAAATATAATAGGCCTGGAGCTTTGTGAAGGAGCCGTCGAGCCGTGGTTGAAAAAAGGACAGTACCCAAGAGTTTGAAGGCCAGATGATTTGTGCAAAGGGGATGTTGGAAGGTTGAAGGCAAAATAAACAAATGGGGCTACCCACAGGAACAGTGTTAAGCTGAGACCAAAATGCTTCCTTAGCTTGGTTTCTAAATGTGTTAGTCTGTCTTACCAAAGAAGATGCATTTTGGATGCATTTTCAGTTAAGTGTTTCTTCCTTTCCATACTTGGGCCAAGGAGCCATTTTCTGTTACCTAATTCACCGCATTTGTTCTGACCCAAACTTCCCTCAGCCTTTTGCCTAGTGAGACTGCGTGTCTTCCTGCTAATCCAGAACAGCGCGTGTTTCTCCTCTTGCAGGCCTTGGTGGGGTTTGTTAACTCTGTCCTACCCTGCTGGTTCTGTTCTTATCCCCCTGATTTGTTATTCTGCTTAAATATGCCTACTTCTTTCCACCTATCATTCATTTTCTGTTAGAAATCAGAATATTTTTGGGTTTGATGTCTTCTACTAGACCAGCTTGAGTACCTGGGAAATGTGAACTAGCTTCTGGCAACACAGATCGCACTAACAAAACAACCACTTTTTTCCATGTTCTGAGATCAAACACCATGGCTGGATCAACAAGATAAATAAATAAAAGGCTGTTCCTGGCATTTATAGCTTTGGATGCAAATTTGAAGATGTGAGCTGGGTGTTCCCAGGTGCAGTGATAACTTCTGTGACTTTTGCAGGCCTTTGAGCTGTAGCTTAGAGGTGTCTACCTAGTCTTGTTCATATCAGCAGGGGATTGAGAGCTCCCCAGGAATTTTCCTTTTAAAAAGCCCTTGATCTTCCATGGATATGCACTGTGAAGAAAATGTAAAGCTACAGGGACAGCTTGGACTTGTATTAATCACTGCATTCAGTTACTGGGGTTTAATTGTATATAATTCATAGACCTGTCAAAATACAAGAGAGCTTAAGTTATCTACCGTTTAAAAACTAGGTTCTAGAGGCTCTGAGCTATCATCATTAGAACATGTCAGCTCAAGAGAGTCCATCAAAGTAGATCAGGAAACTGTTAGAGCTAAGCAGTTGTTCTAGCTGTTGATGGCTAGCTAGAGAATATTACACTACGCTAACTCGATTTTTCCTATAGGATAGGAATTTTTTATGCTTATTTCCTGTTTTACAGATATGACAGATCTGGGATATGTAAAACAGAAAAGAATAGGGAAGCAGGAACATTTTGAAAAGCAGTGGTTTGAAATCCTAGCTTTCTAATACCTTCTTGCATTAAATATGTGTTCTCTCTCATGTAATGTAACTGGCTGCAAAAGAAACATCTTTCCTGTTAAGGTTATAAATTATCAGTGTCCATTACTGAACTTTCCAGATCATCCCCTATCAATATATGATTACTTTCCGTCATTCCTTCTGCACCTTAAACACATCACCAGGCATTTGCCAAAGAAAGGTTAGTCCCAACTGCCTCTGCAAGTGCCACATCTGTGAGTCACTGCAGACATTCATCATGTAATCCTGTGGTCCCTGAGCAGTTCGGAATAGGCCGACTCACTCCAGTCCGACCAACATATTCCTGGCTGAGTCAGGGAGGACGCGGAGCCTTTGTGTAACCCCGCTATTGTGCAGAAATGTCACTGTCTATGAACAATACCAAATGGCAGCGAACAGATCTTCATGTAGCAAACTTAAAGTAAGATGGGAAAGAAGCTTTGTCTCCAGCCTGTATGGAAACTGGTCTGATCTGCCTGCTTTATTACACCGGCTAAAGCCCAGTTTGAAGAATGAAAGGAATTAAAAACCAGAACAAAACTAAATGGTAACATACTCTATCTATCCAGAATACAGGCAACCTGACATATCTACTATATAAACCTACTTACTTGGAATCATAGAATCACAGACTGGCTTGTGTTGGAAGGGACCTTAAAGCTCATCCAGTTCCAACCCCCCTGCCAGCAGCAGGGACACCTTCCACTAGACCAGGTTGCTCAAAGCCTCATCCAACCTGGCCTTGAACACTTCCAGGGAGGAGCAGCCACAGCTTCTCTGGGCAACCTGTTACAGTGTCTGACCACCCTCACAGTGAAGAATTTCTTCCTAAAAGAAATTACTTTGGGGTGTAAGGAACCTTCCTGCACAACAGTGCACGGCCACACCACAAAACAAGGACAAATTTCTTTACTCCATGTTTGTATACACCATATCTCTTTGGATGCTATCTTCTTAGTGTGTTAGCTAGAACCTTGTTGTGCTGCTTCAGTATATGCTAATAGACCAGATGAAAGTCCCAACTTTAGAAACTAGCATTGCTGAACTGGAAAAGCATCATCATCTCCCATCTCATGACTCAGAAATTCATATTCTGCTACTGACCTGCTCACTGACTTTCCTGTAACGGCAGCTCTGCAAGTTGAAGAATTCTGTGAAAACCTAGAACTATCTTTATCTTTTATCTTTCATGTGTTGTATTTCCTAGAGCTTCTTTGAGAATTGTACTGGAAGGATTCTGAAGTAATCTCAGAAAAGCATCTTATTTGCTGATTGCATTGTCATCATCATATGCCCATCACAAAGTGCATGTTCCTCATCTTCAGTTGGAAGAGAGGTTGGACTCAGGGAAAACTCCTGCGTAGCTAACCTTGGCAGTATCCAATGCATCTAGCAGATGCCAAGTAGCATGTTCTGTAATAAATCATCTCTAGCTAAATCTTTGCTAATATAGCAAGTAAAATATAGGAATATGTTATTTTGGCAAGTGCATGCTGTCAGAACCTAATTCTGGTTTTCTAGCTTCTAAAAATGCAGGTGGTGCCTATTAGTGCTGAAGTGAATAGTTTGAGGAGGAAGGTACTTAAACTGAAAGCATCCTGAATTCAGGTTACTTGGTGTAGATACTTGAAACACCGATATCCATTGGGATTTTTTAAAAAAACAAACAAAAAAATGCTCAACTGCAGATATATTTCTTCCTTTTTTCTTTTTTGCAGCCACTTGTTTGTGGGGAGTATGAGGTTTTGAAAAATTGAGAAAGCAATTTGTAGTTCTGTGGAACTTTCACTAGCACTGTTTGGGGTATAATTTGCAGCCTTAAAGACATAGATAAAAGGAGAACATTTCCAAGAGATAATGTGGCTTAGATTAATCAATATTCCTACACATGTTCAAATCAATTACTCGGAGGAAATCCATATTTTTTTAAACTGTTCATAGTACCCAAATACAGTATAAACAAAGCACGAATCTCCAAAGTTTGGAAAAGTATTTATCGTAGCAGGATTAAGTGAGTTCACTTATTTTCTTTAAAGGAAACAAAACTAGTATTCAGTCCCTTTTCTAATCTTTTTCAAGGTGAGATTTGTTTTTTTATAAAAAGAAAGAAAATTAATGGACACAGTTGATACAAAAGATTAAAGTAAATTTCTACAGTTGCAGGGCAGCAATTTTTTTTTTTTTTTTTTTCATACTGATAAATTTTGAGGTAAAATGATTTATCTGTGATCTGTGTCCAGTTTCTCTTTAGGGATATTCAACAGTAAAAAATGAATCGGAAAGGCTGGGGCGGGGGTGGGGGGAGATGGGAGAGAAAATTAAGTGAACTTTAAGGTCAATGTCATAAAGATCCCAACCTAACCTGATTATTGCCTGCCCTCTGGAGAGGGGAAAATCTTACACAACTGCATTAAAGTTGAGAAAAATGAGAAGAGGAAATTATATTACTCTGAGGTACATTACGTTATACAGTTAACAAATGATGGTCACTTACATTCCTTTAAAAAAAAAAAGTGTTGAAGTCATGTAACTGAACAAGAAAAGGCAACTATAAAAACCTTACACTAGATCCAAGAAAGTAAGGTGGAATATCACTTAATATACAGCTGGTTTCTCTTTCATAGGAAACCAAAGGTTCTCCACTGACAGGAATGGATTATTTGCAGGTTTGGAAAGGTCTGTTCCCTATCCTAACAATCACTCAGTTATCTTTATTTTTATGTTGGTGGTATTGTGAAATCTAAATAATGCGCCACCGACCACTTCCACTGACTCTGCAGCTTCTTGAGCAGCCAAAGTTATTTCTAAGCTGTAGTGCAGTTCAGCAAAGAGAAAAATCTTAGGGAACTGAAGAGCAATTCTCTCTCTCTGTACCATGCTGTATATCCTGTACCAGTCCCCTGAGCCACAGGACTGTCTCACCCTGGGGAGAGGAACACTGGGGACAGGCACTGCTTTGATGCAAAGCCTGAGTCTCTCTTGCTGGCTCAGCCTCTGTCTTCCCTGCTTTTAGGCAGTATCTGGGTATTTTCTCTTGGAGGATGAGTGTTAGCAGTGCTGAGCCTGGGTTGGAAAATTAAGGAGTTGAGGGAGCGTGCCTTCATCTCATCTTTGCCATGGTGGCCAAAGGGACCTTGCTCTCTGATTTTTCTATGGGAAATGGGCTTTTTTCCTGGAGTAGCCCAGCTTTGTGTAGAACCTCTATCCTCTTGCTTTATTCAGAAAGCCCAAGACATTTTTTGATTGATTCACACTGAAGTGCTCACACTGAAAACATTTCCAAAGTTACACAGCATGGAAAAAATACAAAATTAAAGTCCTTCACTGTGAAATTATATGTGGAATGAAGAATATTTCTGTAACTTTTGATAACCAGGTTGCCCTTCAACTACTTCTACTTCAAATCCACTCATGGGTAGCTTTTTCAGTAAATGAGTGCTGTTAGATCACTCAGTCTCTCTGCTGGGAAGAATGGCCAGCAACGTTTTTACAGGTTGCTGTCTCATGGTTGAAATGTGCTTGCCAACAGCACCTACGTGACTTGTCTGTTACGAAGTAAAATGGGTGCATTTCAGTGAACAATGGTTCATGCACTAAATACACTATTTTCTTTCACCTGTGCTTGGACTTGAAATGTAGAACTGTACAAGATGCTAATTTTGTCACATTGATTTTTGAAGTGGCATGTGCATTTCTGATATTTACCTTAAATTTTGCATATAATATTTAGTGTAGCTGTTTGCCTTAATTATTAGAGGGGCAGGGCAGGAGTTATACTGGAGTCAGTAGCATGGTTGCTAACTGCTTTGATAGGATAATAATACTGTTGGATGTCTTGAAAGTATTTTTGATGCAGAACGGTTGAAAATGATGAAATAGAAATGTTGTTGTACCAGACACCATCATTTTTTTTAGCTAAGCCTGATATGAAGAGAAATGAGTTATTTGCTGCTGCATTGCTTTGAAATGCAAGAACGTAAAGTATAAGCATGGGTTTACTTTGCCTTTTGTTAGACTGAGAGCTTTAGAAATGTGTAGAGGAGAGAACACACTTTTTTCTTTTTTTTTTTTCTTTTTTTATTTCTTTTTCTTTTAACAACTGAGGATTTAGAGCGGCTGCCGACACAGGAGGAAACACCATTAGATAGATAGGAGAAAAGCCAATATTCCACGTTATTCGTGCAGACAACTAACATTTGAAACTTGCACGAACCGTTTCCACTTAAAAGCTGTCAGTCACATTGGTTATAAAAAGCCCGGAGCACTTAGGGACTGTCAATCACTTCCTAGAAGAGAGAGCTGACATCTTAACATTTACTTTGTCACTATTTACCAAATGCAGGAAAAACCAAAGGGTGAAAATGCAAATGGAAACTCCCATTCGCACTGAGCGGCTAATACAAGGGAAACGTTTGGATCAGTTACTGTAACTGCTCACCTAGGAGCCTCCAATCCTGAGGAGGTTTTTCTCTCTTGCTCTATGAATAGATCTGTTGCAGGGAAAAGGCTTTTTGCAGACAGCGGCTGCGGAGAGCTGTCACAGAGTTGTTGGGTGAGGAAATAGGTTGAGTCTGGCCTGTTATGGCAAGAGGAGCAGCAAGAAATGTGCAGAGGACTTCAGAAGGGCACACAGAGTGCATCCATGGTGCTTTTCTTCTTATGGTAATAGAGATGTGGGTGTTGTAATTATCAGACTGATGACATCTTCTTGTGTAAGAAGGGGATTGGCAAGGAAAGGAATAGGAGGGACCAGTTAATTCAAATAAATCTTCTGCTCTTTTTCTGTGTGTTTCTAGATGTAGTTATTCCTGGGTTGTTCTGAGAGACGATGCTTTAGATACTGCTCATGGTGCTTCAGTGGGACTACAACTGTGGGTAGTGCTCTGCTAGATTTCAGCACCTAGGACCTCCGGTCAGGACCACCATTCCTGTCGCAGAGCAGGAGGTCTGGGTGCAGCAGTGCAGAGCAAGGTGCAGAGCTGGTGTCTTCACACGTCACAAGGCCATACACATTGTTGTGCTGCTCTGCTGCTGAGCCCTATCTCACAGGATACCCTTCTGAGGTGTATTGTTGTGGTCCAGCATTTCACTGGATCCAAGTGTCACATCCACAACCACATGCACCTGAAGGGATCCATGTGACACTGACCAGACTTTCAGTCTATATGTCAGCAAAACCAAACACAGCAACTAAGGAAATGTTACAGAACTCTAAAGTCACTTATGTGGGTGTGTCTTTACGAGAGTCTTCTGGAAGGTCTGATCCAACAGTGAGCAACTTCCAACATTTACTTTTGGAGTGGTGCAGCCAACATCTGCAGCACGTCATCCACCAGTGAGCCCAGAGGTTTTGTTCACTCTGCGCATCCAGGTGTTAACAGTCTCATAATCCTAACACAGTCATCTTCCTTGCAGAGTTCTGCCTGCTATTTGGAGTGGAATTTGGCCCTAGATTAACTCCCTAAATGAGGTTTCTGTGAGATCTAGTGTAACTGTAGATAGATACTTACAACTGATTCTATGATTTTATACGTATTTCCATGCAATTCCCATTGTAGTCAATGGAAGCTGAATCAATACAAACCCAAATGAAACCAAATTATTTAGTCTACCTTGGAGCAGGCACCTCTCAGGGATCAGCAGAATGGTTCTATAGCATATGGACTATATTAAGTAGGTTTCCCTCGGCTGTAATAAGAATTCTGACACTTATTGCATATTAAGTGCCTTAATCTTGAACCAAATCCCACCCACCCTTGCAGTCAGCCACTTAACTGACTTTGACCATCTCAGGGACTTCCCCACTGGGATCATAGCCTGGTCTTGAAACATCAATCTACCATGTTTTCTTCCATTAGTAGGGCTGTCTGACATGGTACATATGTTCTTCAACCTTTCTGACATCTTTAGCTTGGATAGGGGTAGTCCTACAACTAGTGACAGCCCTGAGCTCACTGGATAAGTAGACCAAGTATTTACTGATTGTTTCTGATTGATTGATCATTCTCTCTCTGACTTATTTATTAACCATTGGTATTTATTAACCAATACCCGTTTAGGTTATGGGATGTGGGTAAACTAATTACACGTGTAATATAGTGTGTATAAGTGCCTGTACCTGCGCTGAAGGAAACTGTTGTGTGTCACAAGCAGATTACAGTAGGGTTCAGTTAGAATCATGGAGTCATTTAGGTTGGAAAAGATCTCTAAGATCATTGAGTCCAACTGTAAATCTTACATTGCCAAGTCCACCAGTAAACCATGTCCCGAAGCGCCACATCTACATGTCTTTTAAATACTTCCAGGGATGGTGACTCAACCCTGGGCAGCCTGTTCCAATGCTTGACAACCCTTTCCAAGAAGAAATTTTTTCTAATCTCCAATCTAAACCTCCCCTGATGCAACTTGAGGCCATTTCCTCTTGCCCTATCGCTTGCTACTTGGGAGAACAGACTGACCCCCACCACTCTACACCCTTCTTTCAGGTAGTCGTAGAGAGTGATAAGGTCTCCCCTCAGCCTCCTTTCCTCCAGACTAAACAACCCCAGTTCCATCAGCTGCTCTTTACAGGACTTGTTCTCTAGACCCTTCACCAGCTTCATTGCTCTTTGGACACCCTCCATCACCTCAATGTCTTGTAGAGAGGGGCCCAAAACTGAACACAGTACTCAAGGTGTGGCCTCACCAGTGCTGAGTACACAGGGAGGATCACTTCCTGAGTCCTGCTGTCCGCATGGTTTCTGATCCAGGCCAGGATGCTGTTGACCTTCTTGGCCGCCTGAGCACACTGCTGGCTCATGTTCAGCCGGGTGTCGACCAACAGCCCCAGGTCCTTTTCCACTGGGCAGCTCTCCAACCACTCCTCCCCAAGCTTGTAGCGTTGCATGGGGTTGCTGTGACCCAAGTGCAGGACCTGGGACTTGGCCTTGTTGAATCTCGTACAATTGGCCTCGGCCGATTGATCCAGCCTGTCCAGGTTCCTCTGTAGAGCCTTCCTACCTTCCAGATTGTCAACACTCCTTCCCAGCTTGGTGTCATCTGCAAACTTACTGAGGGTGCACTCAATCCCCTCATCCAGATCATTGATAAAGATTTTGAGCAAAACTGACCATTGTGAGGTAGTACAATAAGTTCAAAGGACTTTGGGGATGTGACTGCAGGTATAAGCTTTCCCTGTTTTCCCCTTGGAATGGAGTAGTAGACTCTACTGCTTGTGACCTTCACTTACCAAGGAAAAAGCATTTTCCCATTGTTTCTTAGATGCCATCTCTTTATAAATGGGCCAGGCCTGTGTTCTCTACTACTTTATTTTTGTATTAGGAAGTTCTTTCTTCCCTTAGGGAGATTCTTCATTCTTCTTTCAAGGATAAATAAAGAATGCTGTTCACCATAACAATGAGTCTAGAAAGAGGAACGGAAAACATAATGTCCCTGTACGCATCCTGAATAACTGTCAATTGATTACATCAATGCTTTGCTAATCGTCCTCAGATTTTAATGCTAAAAACCAAAAGGCTGTGTTTAGTATGGACCAGAGGTTGGGGTAAGAGAAAGTTCAATAACTTAAAGCAAGAAAATGTAGACTGAATGTATCTTGAGTAATTTCCTAATAGAGATGTCTACTGGTATGAGGAATAGACTTCTGTGATCCTCAGAGGATGTTAAATAAAATGGATGTTGTGGGGTTTTTTTATTTCTCAAGATGAAGAAGTTACAAGTGAAGAATGTAGTGCAGATGAGAGCTGCTGTTATATCCTCTTCTCATCTCCTCTACACCCTGTCATCCGTATCTTGTGGCCTTTCGCTGTACAGTGGTTGAGATACATGGCTCATAGGGTCAGGAAACAGGTCATGGACTCCTATATGCACTGATTATCCTTTCGTTCCCCTCCTATAATGATACTGAAAATCAGAAAACTCTCAAAGCTGTAACCTGGAGATCTATCAAACAAAGAGGTGATTGCAGCTGAGAGAGTCCAGGACTTGCTTACTTCCAGCCTGCTGCATAGGTTTGGGCAAGAGATTGCATTCCCTGCAGTGCTGATTCCTTGTCTGTACATCATGAACCAGAGACGTGTCCAGGTGCTGTGCAAGTTATTGCTACTGGCTGAATGCCAGTGTGGGGTATCAGGGATGCCCTTGTGAAATTTCTTCTAGGAATTAAATGCAAATTCCATTATTCGTTATCACCAGAGAATATGGGGATTAACTTAGCTGTGCCTTAGTTTTTAAAAAGTCCAGTCTAACGCAGTTTCAAGAGATCTAATATTCAAATAAAATCAAGTCTCCAGCACCTCAAATTTAGTGTTTCAGGTATTGTGTCATCAGTTCCTTTAGAGAAGTAGATTATTCTAAATTGTTGTAACAGCTCCTCTGTTTTCATCTGATCATCATAACTATAATACAAGAGGAACTTCACCAAAATTATCCAGAGGAAGAAGAGAAACTGACCTAAAATATTGACTTCATTCTGGGAAAATCATCAGCTAGCAATGGCAGCATATACTTCAGACAGCTTCTCTCTCTGAACAACATCCAAACTTTTAGACATGATCTTAAAAAAGATTGAAATCACTTCTGACATGATAATTTACTTGATTTTTTGGCAAATTAACAGGTTTTTATACTAAGCTTTTTAGAAGTCCCTTTCATTTAAAGCAACTGTGTCTGCTTGTCATAAGCAATGCTCATGATGTTTTAGGAAAATTTATTATAATTCTTACGTGTGCAGATATTAAAAGGAGGCTAACTTTTCTCCAGCCTACTGTAAAAAGCTAATTTTGTCTTAAATTGACAAATAGAATAGAATTCTAATATATATGGGAATTTGGGAAAACCAAACATTGAACATATAAAAAACCCCTGGAGCAAAACACAAGGCAGTTGTAGGTATTCCTTTTGCAAATTTAGACTGTTGCAGTAAGATAGAGTTGAGTTTTGCTGGCATCAAGCCTTGAAATGTCATGAGTTTGGCTTTAAAAAAAAAGCTGCAGTAATTTTTGGCTTACTTTTATTTTGTCTTTCCCCCCACCTTTTTTTTTTTTAAATGTCTGGACTTCACTCATTTAAGTTTTTTCCACCACAGAAAGGTAGAGGATCATAGAATGGTTTGAGTTGGAAGGGACCTTAAAGATCACGTAATTCCAACCCCTCTGCTGTGAGCAGGGACACCTTCCACTGGATGGGGTTGCTCCAAGCCTTGTTATAATAATTATATATATATATGTATTTAGTAAAAGCCAAGATTACTGTCAAATTAAATGACTTCAGAAAAAGGACCTTCAAGAGGAACATCATAGAATCACAGAATGGTTTGGATTGGAAGGGACCTTAGAGATTATCCAGTTCCAACCCCCCTGCCATCAGCAGGGACACCTTCCACTAGACCAGGTTGCTCAAAGCCTCATCCAGCCTGGCCTTAAACACTTCCAGGGAGGGGGCATCTACAACTTCCTTGGGCAACCTAATCAAATACTGTGAGATTCATAATTAAATGTTAATGGCAGCGTAACAGGAGGGGGTATTTGCAAAGGCTCCCTAGATAGCAATGAATAGAAAGAAGGCCACCAGAATGGTTAAGGTAGGCTTCTGTTTGTGACCACCTTGTTCTCCACTGGAGTTGCTTCTCCGCTGTCTATAGAAAGAAACGTGGTCTCACCAGGCTGAAGTTAGCTTTTGTGAGTAGCTCTTCAAGTGAACACGAAGAGAGGCTTTTACTGTAAGGACCTGGGCTTCAAATCCCACGTGACTGTACTGATCTCAAAATACACCAGAGCTGTAATTCTGCCCTGAATTAGTTGCGGCCGTCCCACCTACCAGAGAGGCAGCACTGATGTGTGCGTACATCCCTGCTGAATATTGCTGCTGGATACCTGCCTGCGTTTGGGGAAGGGGTGATAAACAGGTTTGTGTCAGGCTGTTGGATACGCTGTGACGCTAATAGCTCAGAAAAGCGCTCGGTAGGCAGAGAACCGCTGTGCAGCATTAGTCAGTCACCAATATGCTCACAGCACCGTACTAGTAGTGGGCTGGGAATTTGAGCCAGACGGTTGGTGTGCTCTCCTGTAGCCATCCAGACAAGCCTTTCTGAGATGACATTTGCTTCACTACAGATATGTCATGGATCATTTTTCACAGCCCTGTTGAAGTGGCTTATTTATTATCATCTGTTCTGGTGTTATATCCTGGACATGGAAGAATTGTTTACTGTATCCCAGTGCCAGGAATTCCTTGTTGCTGTGCAATCTGACTCCAGGAGAAGGCTTAGGATGAGGTTCGATGCTTTCCTCGAGGCTGCTGCTGCTGAAGCAGTTCACTCCGGATTGAACCAATGAGGCAAAATCCCAGGAGTTATAGCAGAAGTTACTGGCTTGATACTTAAATAAGTGACCTCTAAGTGAAGAGCTACTGGATTCATCACCATTCTGCTCGCCCCAGCTTTAGAAATCAAATGCAAAATTGTAGCCAGTGGAACAACTTGACCGGGGATGTAGGCAGCTCTGCTGTTAGTCCACTCGAGATTTGTTGAAGACACATTATCGAGAGCAGTGATTCTGAGCTCTGCTCCACAGATCACTAGTGGCCTGCAGAGTCGTGCTGCCTTAAGAGGTTGCAGTTACAAGGCAGCGTGGTAGCCCACAGTGCATTCAGAAAGGTGACAGTGATCCATGAACAATACACCAGGGAATTGCCTCCTTCACTGCCCTAGAGCAGGAGGAATTTTCAGTGTTACTTTTCACGAGGAAAAGAGGTAATGGTTTTAAGGAATAGCAACAGGACCTGGCTCTTGTGCTTTCTAAACTTAATGTGTCATTCTTACAATTTTCTTTCCTTGCCTTCCATCAAAATAACACTCACAACCCTTGAATATTGTACAACTATAATCCTGGGAATGGCACTCACCTTTCTCTGGGTTTGCTTGTCCAGTGTGATTTGTGTTGCTGTGCTAGAATGCTGTTTCCCCCAAATCTCTATCAGTATGATCAATTCAGTTAGCAGCTAAAACCTGTCATCCAAGATGACTCTCTGTTGTTATTAGAAAGGAATCAGATTGATCTTCATTAGAACTGGGCTAGAGCAAATGTCAGTTACCCCGGGTAAAAGCGTACTGCTGCGTCTGCTGCAGAAAACAAAGCTGAGGAGAGAACTCTTGCATGTGGTGCAGAAGGTTTTAAAGTGGTCCAGCATAAGAACACCTTTGTTTCTCATTGTTATTGTTTGTTTCTCATTGTTATTGTTTGTTTCTCATTGTTATTGTTGTCTCTATGAAGGTAGGACTGGGAAACTCCAAACAATAGCATGGCCCCGTTGTGCCAGGTCTTGTGCAAACCCAGGCTGACCATGGAAAGAGTTTGTGATTGAAACATCAGATTAAAACCGCTGTCTTTTCTCTAGTCTGCAACTAGACGTGGGGCAGATGGATTGCCTGAAACTACATGGAGGGGAACTGATCCCTGGTTTCCTTAGGCTGAGGATTTCAGCCATTTTCCCCCTTCTGCTTCCCTCACCATGCCAGTACAGCCCAGTCTAGGACTGGGACCACACTGGTTGTGACCTTTGAGGGAGTAGAGCCTAACTGTGTCCTGTACCTCAACTCCTGGCTTCCAGCTGCTAAAATGAAAGGGCAGCAATCCACCTGATGATGCAGGCTACCTGAGAGGGTGTTGGGCTTGTAGGAGCCCTTGGGTCAGACGGGGAGAGGGTGCCAAGTTGCCCCAGGAGCTGAGCCCTGCCTCGCAGAGGGGACCTGCTGTGGTGGCAACAGCATGAGCTTCCCCCCACTCAAAGTTAGGAGAGGCTGTGTGTCTGCAGCTGGCTTCCCTGCTTTCCACAGGAGACATCAACGCTGCCCTGACCAGCAAGGTGGCTTTCAGGGCAAGCAGAGATGCAATCTGATGGGCCAGGGGAGGCCTGGAAAAAAAAAGCCTTTTTTTTTTAGACATGAAGTCACATTTTGTACTTTCGTTGACAATAGCAGAAGTTTTCCTGTCAAGAGCAGTCAGTGATGGGCTAAGAGCAAGAATTCAGCTAGCTAGCTAAAATAAATGATCTGGGGCTTGAAGCAATGAAGTGGTATAAAGTGTTAAAAAATGGGCTGAAGACAACCATCTGAAGAAGTGTTGTCACTTACTGAGAAATTTGCTTTGCCAGCTAGTCTAAGTCCAAATATTAAAGTTGTTAAGTTTTTTTTTTTAAGCAACTGTAGCATGAATGGAAAATTTATGGAAGATGTTGAATCTTTGTTCTTTTTTTTAAAAAAAATGGAGCCTTGTTACTGAGCCAGGACATGAAAAGTGACTAGAAAGAAAACTAAAACAAATTAATCTGTTCTAATCCAATAGAATACAAAAGTAGGCATAAAACAATGATAGAAAAAAATGAACTTGGATTTATAATTCTTTTATTATAACATAGCAGTAGTCAGTAACAAAGGAAGCTCATTTTGCTTTGTTTATTTTGTGTTGTTTGTTGGATTAGCAACGTGCTGTGAAAACACTGCACCTCAGACAATGGAGCACAGGTTTTTCCAGAATGTGTTTAAATATTCTTCTTTCTCGTGTGCTGCTAAAAAGGAAAAATTAAAACACACTGTACGGTTCTCTGAATTCTAACCTGCTATTTCAGATGTTTTAATTTGCTAAACACCAGTGAGGAGTTGTTCAAAGACTTAATATGTGTTGTCCTCATAATTTCTCATAATAATCACTGTTACCTGCTAGGTAGAGAGCTGCAGTGGTGAGGTGGTGGTGTGTCTATGCCAGTCCAGTTCGGTGCTTCAGGTTGTCCTCCCCTGTCACTGAAGTGAGCTGGTGAATCCGGGTACTTCTGGGCTTCCAGCTACATAACCAGGAACAAAAGTTGGTCTGTAAGTGGTTTGTTAATGGTTTTTTTTAGGAATGTGTTTATCTCTTTTTTTGTTAGGCATACTTCTTAATGAAAAAAGTCCTTATGCGTTAGGACAGACTGCGTTAATTATTGATCTCTCCTTCCACATGATGCCACTAATATTTTATGAACTCATGGTCTGTTTCAACCAAATTTACCAGCGGCCTGGGATGTATTTAGTGTCTGTGAAGTTCTCGAAAGCAGGTGGCTGAGGAGAAGCGAGAAGGTTTCCAGGCTTGCAGGATCCAGAACTCGGTGCCTATCAGACATCAGAGTGTCTATGGCAGAAGGAAACCCTGAGATGCAGGTGCTCATGGGATCTGCTGTTCATGGAGCTGTTTCTCTGTAAGGAAAACAAAAACCACTTATCACTCCAGATGAATTCTGCTTCTGCTCATGGTTCTAAATAATTCTGTGTTTTAGAAATATGCACTGTTTTCTGTTTAAGAGAGAGAAAACCTAGGACACACCAGCACTACGCTTCTGTAAACGTCGGAGGTGATCTTAGCAGCGTGCTATCTGCAGTGGGAAGCCCTCACTCCCTGTCTTACCTCTGCTACTTTCCATCACCCCCACCCTTGCTGCACCGTGCTTCCTTTCCATCAGCTCCAGCCCTCACCACCTTTCCAACCTCTTCTTTTTAGCTGGACTCCTTTTTCTGCTGGGTTATTGAGTTGAACCAGCATACAGAGATAGGAGATGGCCTCCCTGCCGCACACCCCCAATTTCATGGAGTCAGTCCCCGACATGAGAAGACACTTGGATGCTTGCTCAGGCCCCTCTGCTGTCCTCGAAATGGGAAGTAGAAGCAACCCATTTGGCATGCAGTAGGGCCTGATTCTGCAGCCGTGTTTCACCATTATTTGAACAGAATCCAGCAGAGCAAGAGCTCTGAGAGTGTTTTCTCCTCTGCCTCCTTGTCACTTTACAATTGCTAGAGCCTGCCATGCTGTAGGAAACAAGGTAAAATCAGAGTTGGTGACAAACCCTCAGCTCCTCCACTGGCCTTAGAAGTGTTACAGGTATTAACTGAGGTACTCACAGCAGAAATGGCTGCGCTACCCTCAGAAGCAATAAAAGGCACAGAAAAAAAAATGATCTGTGTTTCCATGTGCTCAGTGCCTCACGGCTTAAAAAGCATCTCAGTGCTGGTTATGAGAAGTAGCAGTGCTATCCGCTGTGACCCTGCAGTGGTTCTCCATTGATCAAACAAAACCCAGATCTACGTGTTCCGTTATTTGTGTGTGTGGCGGTTGTCTTGGCAAACCAGAGAACGCTTTGTTTAAATCCGTTACTCGTGGATTCAATGGTTTTAACTAATTTCCTTTGTGCAGTAAATTGCAGTACCTTTCTCTTGTGTTCAGGAAGAAATATACTGCTTGTGGCTAATTTTAACGTCTCTGTTCCTGTGCAGGGAAAGCAAAAAGATTCTGCTTTCTTGGCAGAAACCAGCAGCGAGTTCAAATCCTATTAAACTTGAGTCAGTAGGGTGACTTCTATTGCAATGGGAAAAGCATTCAGAGGAAACAATGGTACCAAGCCCACACCTAAGGCAAAGAAAAAGATTATCTACTAAAAGTTCCTAACTGAGAGACCATGCTCTCATTTTCAAAAGTGCCTTAACCGCCTGGGTGTGCAGCCGACCTTGGACATCTACAGGTGAGGTCTTGTCATGTGGAGCTTATTATAGCTTTGGGATGGGATGGAGTCCAGAGCTGCCATTCAGCCCTTCAGCTCTATATCTAGGGAGAGCAAATCCACGGTCTAGGTGCCACATCTGCTGTCTGTACCCTCCTGCTGTCTTTCTTGAGAGTCCCACAGGTCTATCAGTGTCACTTGATGGGGAACTCTCTTGGTCCTGGTGATCCCTTCTCCTTCTACAGCATGGTAATCCACTTAGTGGATGAAGGAAAGGCTGTGGACATTGTCCATCTGGACTTTGGTAAAGCCTTGGACAGTGTTTCCCATGGCAATCTCCTGGAGAAGCTGGCTGCTCATGGCTTGGATGGGCATATACTTTGCTGGGTAAAATACTGGCTGGCTGGCCCTGCCCAAAGAGTGGTGGTGAATGGAGTTAAATCCAGTTGGTGGCTGTTCATGAGTGGTGTTCCCCAGAGCTCAGTACTGGGCCCAGTCCTGTTTAATATCTTTATCAATAATCTGGACGAGGGGAATCGAGTGCACCCTCAGTGAGTTTGCGGATGACACCAAGCTGGGTGGGAGTGTTGATCTGCTGGAGGGTAGGGAGGCTCTGCAGAGGGGTCTAGACAGACTAGATTGATGGGCCAGGACCAACTGCATGAGTTGCAATAAGGGCAAATGCTGGGTTCTGCTCTTTGGCCACAACAGCTCCTGGCAGTGTGACAGGCTTGGGGAGGAGTGTCTGGAGCTGCTCAGCAGAGAGGGACCTGGGGATGTTGATGGATAGCCGGCTGGACATTAGTCAGCAGTGTTCTCAGGTGACCAAGAAGGCCCATGGCATCCTGGCCTGGATCAGCAATAGTGTGCCCAGTGGGACCAGGGAAGTTCTCTTACCCCTGTACTGGGCACTAGTGAGGCTGCACCTGGAGTGCTGGGTTAGATTGGATCTGAAGAAGAATTTCTTTGCTGAAAGGGTTCTGAGGCATTGGAAGGGGTTGCCCAGGGCAGTGGTGGAGTCCCCATCCCTGGAGGGATTAAAGAGTCATGTAGACATAGTGCTGAGGGACATGGGTTAGTCGGGGACTTGTCAGTGTGAGGTTGATGATTGGACTTGATGATCTTCAAGGTCTTTTCCAATCTGGGCAATTCTGTGATTCTGTGACCCAGCTGCAGCAAGTGGCTTGCCCTGCAGCACCAGCCTTACCCCCAGTTTCCCACCCATCCTGCCATCTTCCCAGGAGGGTGCCCACCATGTAGCTCACTGACAACAAAGCTGCAGTGTGAAGTGTGAGGACATTTTAAGTGAACGTCTGTCTTCACTAAGGCAGGTTTTCGGTGAGTTATGCTGACAGCGCCGAGACCAACCACCACAGCCAAAGCTCCTGTACTTGGTCTTTTATCTTTTTCTAACATTAGTTCTAAGCAAGGTTGTTCTCACAGTTCTGCCTCAAAGCTTGTGTTTACTTCACAGGGCATGGAAGCATGTCACAAATTAATATTGATGGAGGTGGTGGGGGGGGAAGTACAAGTTCTCATGTAATGTCTGTTTGCTCTGGCACGATGCTAATTGAGTCTTATTTTTCCATTTTTATTCTGTAATGGTGTTCTCTGTCCTCTTACTCTACTTTTCTAGTTGGTCTACCTTTGCTAAACATCTATATTAATTCAATCATCAAGCAAACCATCAAGTGAGGAATCTTGCAGTTGAAATACAAAACTCTGATTCATAGGGGAAGTGTTTTTTTCTTTGTTTTAATGAAAACAGTCTTAGCAGCTCACAGACACACACACAAAAAAACCTCACATGGAAAATGTGCGTAAGCTGTTTGTGCTTCAGCTTTGAGGAAAATGTTTATGTTGTGCCATGGTTAATACAAATTAAATTATTGTTAAATCCCCAAATGATTTTTTGTTGTTGTTGTTGTTTGAAAATGGGATAGGGCCCATGCCTCCCTTTATTTGTAGGAACGAGAAGAAAACAGAAAATGATCTTACTGAAATGATTTGTTGTTTTGGTTTCCAACCAAGAAAGGGAACGGCATTTTCCAGGCTGTGTATGTGTGCCTGGCTGCGGGCAGCTCATATGTCTATGGTTGGGGTATAAGATTATTCCTAGAAAAAAATATTGAATTCTCTTGTATCAACTTGAAATACTCATGAGAAATTTGCTCCCAGGACTAACCAGTCAGGGTTTGCTGTCATGAGTGGATGAAAGTAAGTGGCTAATGTGTACATGCAATAAACTTCACTCTTCCAAAAGCTGATCATCACCAGCACACTTCAGCACATTTCTGCTCTCTTTTCCCTAACGTTTCTAAAATGTACATTGAATTTCTGAATGAACAGAATATAAATGATACACAATTTAAAGTACAGTCTACCTATATTACTTCCAAAACTACTGGTCTTGCTTAAAAAGAGCAGCACTTTCCAGATTTAAAGCATTGACAGAGGTCAGAACATTAACGTGCCATTTTTTTTCCATTTTGCTTTGTGAATCCTAAATTCAATTATGCTTTCTGGGAGGCTGAGTAAAGTTACATTTGAAATTCAAAAGTTCAAGTACAATTTTCTGAACTCACTGGTTTCTGTTCAGCAGAGATGGATACCATTTCTAAGTGCTATTTTCATAATCATCTTTGTAGCTACTAGGTTCACCTGTGGCTTTGGAAACAAGATTTTAGCAGCAGTATCAATATAAAAAAAAATGAGGAAATGCCATTATTGAGAAGAGAGTAATCTAGGCTCCTTACTTCTTCCTACCCCTGCTATCCATCTGTAGTGGGCTATAAGAAATTATTGGTGATACAGAAAATTATACCAAGAGAAATTAAAGTGCTTTTTTCACTTATAAGAGTGCATAGGGGTGAAATTGAGGGTCCAGGTGTCTTGTAGATAAATTAAAGAAATTATGAGAACAGGAAGAACTGCTCTGTATAAAAGATACAATATTTAACCAAAGGTAAAAGCAAGCCATGCCACTATCCTTACTTCTTGCCAGGGACCCTTAAACACCTATAAGTCAGGGCAAATAGGTTGTAGCATGACCTGCGAGGTCTTTGGGACCAATTTAGAATATTACTCCTAAAACCATGAAAGATTATCTCCCTGTAGACACTTCTTCATCCCTCATTTTGTAGCAGTTTGCCAATCAAAAGCTCAAAAATCATGAGCCTTTCTTCTCTCTACTAAAATTCTCAGGGGTTTTTTGTGTTAGAAACTTTACTTTGTTTTTGTTCATTACTTCCGGCTCTCTCTTTTTCTCTGCAGACACAGTCAAAATTACCTTTTTAGTAAAGTCACTGAAATCTTCCCATGAGTATGGCAACTTAGGATCTTAAGAAAATGAAGACTTGTTCAAAATTTTGGTTTCACGGGAAACAGACTCCTTAAACTTTGTGATTTGTTGTCATCAGAAAAAATATTTAAAATTCAAATAGTGTTTGGGAAGTATGTCCTATAGTAATTGAGATTTTGGAAAAAAAAATTGTTATGAAAAAAAGCCATAGCTTTCTGAGCATGCAGGATTTAATGATGTAACTTGTGAAATCAGCTTGATCTTCACTGCAATGAGAAGTTCCAAATCAGCAGCTGAGGGATGAGCTTTACAGACTGAGCAATACCATGGAAAATATGAAAGGCTATGAAAGGCTTACAATTTCAGTTCTATATTAGCTGTACATATGGAATGACGAGACTGCAGATCACAAGAGGCAGTGAATCCACTCCTCGCTCTAAAGAGGACTTCTGATTCTCAAAAAAGATGTGCTTTTGTCTGAGAGAAACCTTGGCATCTGCATGATGTACTGGAATGTATCGCTTTACTTGCAAAGCTGGAACTGTGTGTTATGTTCAAGATTTTCTTTCATAATTTTTTTTCCATTCTGGTCTTCTGGAAGTTTCAAATTTGCCTTTACGTGTTTACTTAGAGATGCATAGAAAATAGCCTTGCATACCTTTTTACCCATGTATCATCTCCTTTAGCATTTTAAAGGAATTTTGGTGTTCTTGTTGGGCATGATTTTTTTCTTTTTTCTTTTCTTTTTCTGGACTCAGGTAGTCTTTTTCTTAAATCAGAAGGTTGTTTTGATTTCTTTTGTTTTCCTTCCTTTCTTTCTCTCTGTCTGTACCCTCCCATGACTAGCAGAACCAAGATTTTTGTCTCTATAATCATACATTGTCAACAGTGACAAAAGGTGTAATTAGCTTCATAACCAGATTACATCATGAATCGCAATTTCTCAAATGTTTAATTCCATTGGCTGTGAGTCCAGACAACTACCTGAAATTGCCAGGTACATAAATGTTTGCAGGTCTGGCATTGGTTTCCATAAACTGAAGTAAGACTAATTTGTTAAAAAGTATTAGTGTCTTGTTTAGGTTTTAATAGCCATCTTTCTGGAGCGAAGATTCAGTCACTCTAAAATCATCGCACGTGCAAGTATCAGCCTCAGATTTCAATCAGGAAGGGTTTTTATTTTTTAAACGTGGTTTTGGGGTAAATTCTTACTCTATGCATAAAGTTAAAAGTGCTGCCACTTAGAAGGCAAAGGAGCATGAGAGAACACAGCTTACTGGGTTCATCTGAACAAGGCTAAGGGGATTGGATAAAGCCTAATGAATTAAACAGGCTTTTGAAAAATCACTGGTATTTTAAATAGCAACTTTGGACTCAAGTCATTCGCTCCAGAGACTTGAAATGGTGCGGTAGGCCACTGTTGAAGGCTCTAGCTGTTAAGAATAAGGGTCAAATCTTGGTGCTATGGAAATGAACAACAAAAGTCCCACAGATCTCGGAAAGGGGCCATGATTTAACCCAGCATCCAGCTTTTTCCGCTTGCCAAAGCCGACGCTAAAATGCAAAGCAATTGCAGGAGAGGAGAGAATTTTCCATGCAAACAGGCATTAATCAAAGAAGCCAATTTCTAAAGCAAGACATAAGAACGAGGGCTTACTCACAGTTAAGGGAATTTTTACGTCCCAGGGTTTTTCCAGTTTTGCCAGATGCTAAGTCAAAAACAAGGCAGGAGGAGGAAGGAGAAGGCCATAGAAAGAAATATCTTGGCTACTCCTAGACTGTGCAGAGAATCAAGCCTCTCAAGTGCTTGAGCTAGTTTTGAAGTATTATACATCCAAAGGGGCACATCAGAAAGAAGAACAGCATTGTAATGAAAGTTTAAGTGGACCCAGAGCAACGGGAAGTTCACTGTGATTCAGACAAGCTTTAATTTGCCAAAACCTTTCTTGTGCTGCAGTAGTTTCCCTATATCCCCACAGTGCAGATGTCTTCAGGAGTAGGAGGAGGGATGCTCCTCCCATTCCAGTTTCCTAGAAATGGATGAAAGCATAAAGATTTCTACATGCAGCATTATATATATATATATTTTTTTTTTCCCCCACTAGCAGACCTATTTCTTAATTGGAAATTTTCCTTCCTTTCTCCCTGCAAAAATCTTTTACAGTTCCTTGCCACTGGGGGCAATCTAATACAGATATTTAGGTGGCCAGGGATGCTTGTGCTTTGCAACCACAGTCCTGTGGAGTTCGTTAGAGTTTAATCATCTAACTTAAAAGAAAGAAATGATACAGTAAGACCAGTTAAAAAAACAAAACAAAACATGTCTACTGTGTTTCACTAGAAAACACAGAAGATATTTATCTCAGAGTAAGAAGGAAAGATGATAGCAACTTTAAGATTTAAATTGATCCAAGTGTATGATGCTAAAGATCCTAAATGGTTTCAAATTGCGGAAGATTATCTTGTAATTTGTATATATTGCTTCTGTAGGCTGCTGAGGAAGCTAATTGCGATACATCCTGTGGTTAAGTTATCATCTTTCTCAATGACTGAAGATCATAATTTTACCTTTAGGTGAGTTTAATGCTACCCGCCTGTTACGTTCATTTGTATGCTGGAGCAGTGCTGGCAAGCCTCCTGTTGTTCCCTGTACAATTTGTCAGCCAAGCAGGTTAGTGGGAGATTCACCTCTATGAAACTACTATGTAGGAAACAAACACATCCCCAGAGAGCAGCTTTCCTTTTTCTCCCCCCCTCTTTCTTTTCTCCCCCCCTCTTTCTTTTCTCCCCCCTCTTTCT